>NC_088402.1:1094596-1361732 GCF_034236695.1 Oncorhynchus nerka
TGAAAAATCGTGTGTGAGCAAGGAGGCCTACAAACCTGACTCACTTACACCAGCTCTGTCAGGAGGAATGGGCCAAAATTCAACCCAACCTATTGTGGGAAGCTTGTGGAAGGCTACCCAAAATGTTTGACCCAAGTTAACAATTTAAAGGCAATGCTACCAAATACTAATTGAATGTATGTAAACTTCTGACCCACTGGGAATGTGATGAAAATTCAAGCTGAAATAAATCATTCTCTCTACTATTATTCTGACATTTCACATTCTTAAAACAAAGTGGTGATCCCAACTGACCTAAGACAGGGAATCTTTACCAGGATTAAATGTCAGGAATTGTGAAAAACTGAGTTTAAATGTATTTGGCTAATGTGTATGTAAACTTCCGACTTCAACTGTATGTTAGAGACTCAGTAATCAAGGAAGACACCGATTTCACCAAAGAAGCACAAATCTCATCATGACCTGCTGATGATATCTTAAAGATACCAATTACCTCCATCACGTCCATTACATCAGGAAAATCAAACTGAAGCAGATAGTTGCAGAATCAACATCAACCTGATTATAAACATTTTCCAATGAGACATCATCAATCAACATCTCAAAGCACTCACAGTTATTTAGTTAAATATTCCTTATTTGAACGGGATCAGTGTCCCTATACCGGGAGATGAGACACATGGTCAGACTAATTTGAAATGGACTGCCACTACCGGGAGATAAAAAACATGTCAGACTAATTTGAAATGGACTGCCACTACCGGGAGATGAGACACATGTCAGACTAATTTGAAATGGACTGCCACTACCGGGAGATAAGACACATGTCAGACTAATTTGAAATGGACTGCCACTACCGGGAGATGAGACACATGTCAGACTAATTTGAAATGGACTGCCACTACCGGGAGATAAGACACATGTCAGACTAATTTGAAATGGACTGCCACTACCGGGAGATGAGACACGTCAGACTAATTTGAAATGGACTGCCACAGCCCCACATTAAAAGTACGTGATGGTGTGAAGACAATCAGCCTCAACAACATAAACATTGGTGTTAATAACATCATTTTCTTCACATGGTTGGGGTCACAAGAATTTGTAGAAATCTAAATGGGGTCATGGGCCAAAAAGGTTTGGTAACCCCTGTGCTAAGGGGTCAGCAAGCCAACCAACAATTAAGACGAGGGGGGTACTTAAACTAAGCAACACTTGGACATCGTCTATTCTTCAGGCCCCTAGCAACCAGAATCCCAACACCCCTTTACAGGGGAGAAATACTAGGGAAACTATGGTTGGGGCAGAGTCTGATTCCAGTGTTCCAAGACCGCTCATAGAATACAGGTGGAAGTGCTGGTAGAACAGTCTACCCTCCATAGAGTCATCTGCCTGAGCCATCTACCCTCCATAGAGTCATCTGCCTGAGCCATCTACCCTCCATAGAGTCATCTGCCTGAGCCATCTACCCTCCATAGAGTCATCTGCCTGAGCCATCTACCCTCCATAGAGTCATCTGCCTGAGCCATCTACCCTCCATAGAGTCATCTGACTCAACCATCTACCATCCATAGAGTCATCTGCCTCAACCATCTACCCTCCATAGAGTCATCTGCCTCAACCATCTACACTTCATAGGGCCGTCTTCCTCTGACATCTTCCCACAACAGGGTCATCTGCCCCAGACATCTACCCTCCATAGGGTCATCTGCCTCAGACATCAACCCTCCATAGGGTTGTCTTCCTCAGCCAACTACACTCCATGATGTCATCTGCCTCAGCCATCTACCTGCCCAAAGGTCATCTGCCTGAGCCCTTTACCCTCTTTAGGATAATATGCCTCAGCCATCTACCCTCAATGAGGTCATCATCCTGAGCCATCGACCCTCCATAGGGTCATCTGCCTCAGCCATCGACCCTCCATAGAGTCATCTGCCTGAGCCATCTACCCTCCATAGAGCATCTGCCTGAGCCATCTACCCTCCATAGAGTCATCTGCCTCAACCATCTACCATCCATAGAGTCATCTGCCTCAACCATCTACCATCCATAGAGTAATCTGACTCAACCATCTACCATCCATAGAGTCATCTGACTCAACCATCTACCATCCATAGAGTCATCTGCCTCAACCATCTACCCTCAGAAGGGTCAACTGCTGTAGCCATCTACCCTCAGAATGGTCAACTGCTGTAGCCATCTACCCTCAGAAGGGTCTTCTGCCTCAGACATCTACTCTCTATAGGGTCGTCTTCCTCAACCGTCTACCCTCAGAAGGGTCACCTGCTCAGCCATCTATCCTCAGAAGGGTCATCTGCCTCAGCCATCTACCCTCAGAAGGGTCAACTGCTGTAGCCATCTACCCTCAGAATGGTCAACTGCTGTAGCCATCTACCCTCAGACATCTACTCTCTATAGGTCAACCGTCTACCCTCAGAAGGGTCACCTGCTCAGCCATCTATCCTCAGAAGGGTCATCTGCCTCAGCCATCTACCCTCAGAAGGGTCAACTGCTGTAGCCATCTACCCTCAGAATGGTCAACTGCTGTAGCCATCTGCCCTCCGTAGGATCGTTTCCCTCACCCATCTAACCTCAGAAGGGTCATCTGCCTCAGCTATCGACCCTCCATAGGGTCATCTGCCTCAGCCATCGACCCTCCATAGGGTCATATGCTTCAGCCATCGACCCTCCATAGTGTCATCTGCCTCAGCAAAATACGCTCCACTGGGTCATTTGCCTCAGTCATCTACCCTCAATGAGGTCATCATTCTGAGCCATCAACCCTCCATAGGGTCATCTGCCTCAGCCAATCACCCTCAATGAGGTCATCATCCTGAGCCATCGACCCTCCATAGGGTCATCTGCCTCAGCCATCGACCCTCCATAGGGTCATCTGCCTCAGGCATCTACCCTCCATAGGGTTGTCTTCCTCAGCCATCAACCCTCCATAGGGTTGTCTTCCTCAGCCAACTACACTCCATGATGTCATCTGCCTCAGCCATCTACCTGCCCAAAGGTCATCTGCCTGAGCCCTTTACCCTCTTTAGGATAATATGCCTCTGCCATCTACCCTCAATGAGGTCATCATCCTGAGCCATCGACCCTCCATAGGGTCATCTGCCTCAGCCATCTCCCCTCCATAGGGTCATCTGCCTCAGCCATCTCCCCTCCATAGGGTCATCTGCCTCAGCCATCGACCCTCCATAGGGTCATCTGCCTCAGCCATCTCCCCTCCATAGAGTCATCTGCCTGAGCCATCTCCCCTCCATAGGGTCATCTGCCTCAGCCATCGACCCTCCATAGGGTCATCTGCCTCAGCCATCTCCCCTCCATAGGGTCATCTGCCTCAGCCATCTACCCTCAGAAGGGTCATCTGCCTCAGACATCTACCCTCAGAAGGGTCATCTGCCTCAACAGTCTACCCTCCATAGGGTCATCTGCCTCCGCCATCTACCCTCAATGAGGTCATCATTCTGAGCCATCTACCCTCCATAGGGTCATCTGCCTCAGCCATCGACCCTCCATAGGGTCATCTGCCTCAGCCATCTCCCCTCCATAGGGTCATCTGCCTCAGCCATCTCCCCTCCATAGGGTCATCTGCCTCAGCCATCGACCCTCCATAGGGTCATCTGCCTCAGCCATCTCCCCTCCATAGAGTCATCTGCCTGAGCCATCTCCCCTCCATAGGGTCATCTGCCTCAGCCATCGACCCTCCATAGGGTCATCTGCCTCAGCCATCTCCCCTCCATAGGGTCATCTGCCTCAGCCATCTACCCTCAGAAGGGTCATCTGCCTTAGCCCTTTACCCTCTTTAGGATAATATGCCTCAGCCATCTTCCCTTGATTTGATGATCAGACTCGGCCATCTAACCTCAATAGGGTCATCGTCCTTAGCCATCTACCCTCCATAGAGTCATCTTCCTGAGCCGTCTACCCTCCGTAAGGTCATCATTCTGAGCCATCTACCCTCCATAGGGTCATCTGCCTCAGACATCTACCCTCCGTAAGGTCATCTGCCTAAGCCATCTACCCTCCGCAAGGTCATCATTCTGAGCCATCGAAACTCCGTAGGGTCATCTGCCTGAGCCATCTACCATCCGCAAGGTCATCATTCTGAGCCATCTACCCTCCGTAGCGTCATTTGCCTCCGCCATCTACCCTCAATGAGGTCATCATTCTGAGCCATCTACCCTCCATCGGGTCATCTGCCTTAGTCTTGTACCCTCTTTAATATTCTTCAGCCATGTACCTTTGATTTGGAGATCTGATTCAGCCATCTACCCTACATAGGGTCATTTGCCTCAGCCATCTACCCTCAATGAGGTCATCATTCTGAGCCATCTACCCTCTTTAGGGTAATATGCTTCAGCCATCTACCCTCCATATGTTCATCTTCCTCAGCCAACTACCCTCAGAAGGTTCAACTGCTTTAGCCATCTACCCTCCATAGGATCATCTGCCGGAGCCGTCTGGAACCCATAAGACACCCTAGGTCAAAGATGAAGGTTCAGGTCTGGATCCCATAAGACACCCTAGGTCAGAGAGGGAGACTCAGGTCTGGATCCCATAAGACACCCTAGGTCAAAGATGAAGGTTCAGGTCTGGATCCCATAACACACCCTAGGTCAGAGAGGGAGACTCAGGTCTGGAACCCATAAGACACTCTAGGTCAAAGAGGAAGATTCAGGTCTGGAACCCATAAGACACTCTAGGTCAGAGATGAAGGTTCAGGTCTGGATCCCATAAGACACCCTAGGTCAGAGAGGAAGATTCAGGTCTGGATCCCATAAGACACCCTAGGTCAGAGAGGAAGATTCAGGTCTGGATCCCATAAGACACTCTAGGTCAGAGATGAAGGTTCAGGTCTGGATCCCATAAGACACCCTAGGTCAGAGAGGAAGATTCAGGTCTGGATCCCATAAGACACCCTAGGTCAGAGAGGAAGATTCAGGTCCGGATCCCATAAGACACCCTAGGTCAGAGAGGAAGATTCAGGTCTGGATCCCATAAGACACCCTAGGTCAGAGATGGAGATTCAGGTCTGGATCCCATAAGACACCCTAGGTCAGAGAGGAAGATTCAGGTCTGGATCCCATAAGACACCCTAGGTCAGAGATGGAGATTCAGGTCTGGATCCCATAAGACACCCTAGGTCAGAGATGGAGATTCAGGTCTGGATCCCATAAGACACCCTAGGTCAGAGATGGAGATTCAGGTCTGGATCCCATAAGACACCCTAGGTCAGAGAGGAAGATTCAGGTCTGGATCCCATAAGACACCCTAGGTCAGAGATGGAGATTCAGGTCTGGATCCCATAAGACACCCTAGGTCAGAGAGGAAGATTCAGGTCTGGATCCCATAAGACACCCTAGGTCAGAGATGGAGATTCAGGTCTGGATCCCATAAGACACCCTAGGTCAGAGATGGAGATTCAGGTCTGGATCCCATAAGACACCCTAGGTCAGAGATGGAGATTCAGGTCTGGATCCCATAAGACACCCTAGGTCAGAGATGGAGATTCAGGTCTGGATCCCATAAGACACCCTAGGTCAGAGATGGAGATTCAGGTCTGGATCCCATAAGACACCCTAGGTCAGAGAGGAGATTCAGGTCTGGATCCCATAAGACACCCTAGGTCAGAGATGGAGATTCAGGTCTGGATCCCATAAGACACCCTAGGTCAGAGATGGAGATTCAGGTCTGGATCCCATAAGACACCCTAGGTCAGAGATGGAGATTCAGGTCTGGATCCCATAAGACACCCTAGGTCAGAGATGGAGATTCAGGTCTGGATCCCATAAGAAACCCTAGGTCAGAGATGGAGATTCAGGTCTGGATCCCATAAGACACCCTAGGTCAGAGATGGAGATTCAGGTCTGGATCCCATAAGACACCCTAGGTCAGAGATGGAGATTCAGGTCTGGATCCCATAAGACACCCTAGGTCAGAGATGGAGATTCAGGTCTGGATCCCATAAGACACCCTAGGTCAGAGATGGAGATTCAGGTCTGGATCCCATAAGACACCCTAGGTCAGAGAGGAAGATTCAGGTCTGGATCCCATAAGACACCCTAAGTCAAAGAGGAAGATTCAGGTCTGGATCCCATAAGACACCCTAGGTCAGAGAGGTAGACTCAGGTCTGGGAAATACGGGTAGTTAAACCAACAGTCAATGTTGCGGATTCTAATCTAGCAAGCATTCCACATTCTCATGTACGTGCTTCTCTGGGGCCAACTTTTATCACATTCACAGTGTTTTCAAGAAGCTCCAGCCAAACCCAATGACAGAGAAGATAGTGTAGTCTGTAGGTCACAACAATTGTTTGGGGAGGCGAGTGCCCGACTACATCTTGGAAGCAGTTACATCAACTGTTGAGGATTAGTAAGGAGGCCTTCCCCAATGCAATAGTCTATGTACCATTCATACATTACTCAGAAAGACCAGCTATCGATCAGCAGTGTCTGGTACAGAAGCTGAATAGATGAGATGTTTAAATGACCTTAACAAACTCAGGTTTCGCACAGACCCCTGAGACCCGGTTCACTGGAGTAGGGATACTAGGTTAGGGTTAGGGTTTGGCCGGGGTAGACCGCCTTGGTAAATAGTCATTTGTGACTGACTTGCCTAGTTAAATAAAGGTACAAATTAATGCGGGAGGACTGTTCTCTTACAAGTACCCAACATTCTAACATTAAAAACCTACCTTCCTCCTTCAGGCTCAACCAAGCTGAGAGGTTCTAGAAAGAGGACAGACTTTTATACCAACTCCTAAATGGGTGGACCGCGGGGAGCTCCGGAGGTACCTACACATCTATCATAGCAGATTGAAATGATTAGACCATTTTGATTCTAAATTAGATTTTCCCAAAACACCATTTCCAAACACCTCACATTGGGAACCTCAGTTGGAGTCAGTGTCAGAACCTATACAGACCCTTATACGTGGGGATGTGGCTTCCGTTTCACAACTCAAACCGAGACCTGTAAATAAATGTAATTTATTTATTTAATTTAATTTAATTTATTTATTGTAAATGCAAAGCAACAGAATCATGATCTAAAAACATTGAGCAGCAATCAGAATATTGTAATTAAACCAGCAGATAAGGGGGCTCAGATTGTTATAATGGATAATAGACAATTAGATCATGTCAAACACTATGTCCCATTGCTCCACTCAACACAACTGGAAACACAAAGATGAATCCAGGAGATAGTGAATAAACTGTATGAGGATAAGTATATCACGGATAAACAGATGGTCTCCAAGACCTCTGCAGTTTTACTTACTTCCTAAAATCCACAAATCTCCTGAGAAGTGGACGCTCCCTCCCGAGTTCCCTGTGGGGAGATCCCATAGTAAGTGATTGTGACTCAGAATTTTATTGTATTGCTGAATATATAGATTTTTTACATCAATCCTCTATCTCAGAAACACCCCAGCTATGTTAAGGATACTTAGGAATTTGTCAACAGGCTGAAGGGTTTCAAGATGCCAGGAAATGCTTTTTTTATTCTCCATTGATATTAATTTGCTGTACGTAAACATTGATAACAAATTAGGTCTACAGGAAGTTGCAAATGCCTTTCAGAGGTATCCTGAACCCAGTCGACCGTAGAGAGGTATCCTGACCTCAGTCGACCGTAGAGAGGTATCCTGACCCCAGTCGACCGTGGAGAGTTATCCTGACCTCAGTCGACCGTAGAGAGGTATCCTGACCCCAGTCGACCGTAGAGAGGTATCCTGACCCCAGTCGACCGTAGAGAGGGATCCTGACCCCAGTCGACCGTAGAGAGGGATCCTGACCCCAGTCGACCGTAGAGAGGGATCCTGACCCCAGTCGACCGTAGAGAGGTATCCTGACCCCAGTCGACCGTAGAGAGGGATCCTGACCCCAGTCGACCGTAGAGAGGTATCCTGACCCCAGTCGACCGTAGAGAGGGATCCTGACCCCAGTCGACCGTAGAGAGGTATCCTGACCCCAGTCGACCGTAGAGAGGTATCCTGACCCCAGTCGACCGTAGAGAGGGATCCTGACCGTAGAGAGGTATCCTGACCCCAGTTGACCGTAGAGAGGTATCCTGAACCCAGTCGACCGTAGAGAGGTATCCTGACCCCAGTCGACCGTAGAGAGGGATCCTGACCGTAGAGAGGTATCCTGACCCCAGTCGACCGTAGAGAGGGATCCTGACCGTAGAGAGGTATCCTGACCCCAGTCGACCGTAGAGAGGGATCCTGACCCCAGTCGGCCGTAGAGAGGGATCCTGACCCCAGTCGACCGTAGAGAGGTATCCTGACCCCAGTCGACCGTAGAGAGGGATCCTGACCGTAGAGAGGTATCCTGACCCCAGTCGACCGTAGAGAGGTATCCTGACCTCAGTCGACCGTAGAGAGGGATCCTGACCCCAGTCGACCGTAGAGAGGTATCCTGACCCCAGTCGACCGTAGAGAGGTATCCTGACCCCAGTCGACCGTAGAGGGGTATCCTGACCCCAGTCGACCGTAGAGAGGTATCCTACGGTATCCTACCTTCTCTAGTTGGTTAGGTCAGGATGTGATTTGGGTGGGCATTCTATGTTTTCTATTTCTTTGTTTTTGGCAGCGTGTGGTTCCCAATTAGCGGCAGCTGTCTATCTTTGTCTCTCATTGGGAATCATACTTAGGAAGCCTTTTCCCACCAATGTTGTAGGTAATTATTTCTATTCTGTGAGTGTTTGTGTACGCCACGGTCGGGTTTCTGTTTACCTGTTTTTTGTGAAGGTTTCACTTGGATTAAAGTTGTGGAACTACATGCACACTGCGCCTTGGTCCATTTATGACAGGGTGTTTGAAGATAGCGAATGTGACAGGTACAGCCATGGGAAAGAATGTTTTGCAAATGTGTATACATGTTTTGGGGAAAAAACTGCTTTCATCAAATGTAAGGCCTGTACCATTGCTGTACCTTAGCTATCTTGATTATATTTTTTGGACTGTGGGGAGGCTCCACCTCTGAATTTGGGGAATTATTAAACATTTTAAACTCGCATCACTTATCAATTACACATCATTTGTACAAAAAAAGTATTTCTAGTTACACAGGTCTTTTTCATTCACAAGGAGGGAGAAACAAAAAAATGTGCAGCTAAAGTTTTCTTTAAGTAAACAGAAACCTCCTTCACAAATGTAGTTTCCATCCAAAACACACACATAGGGAGGGTCCTGATCAAATCACAACTTATACATTTCCACAGAATCTGTAGTTAGAGGAGGCCACAAGAACACTCTTCTCAGCCTTAAGGCCCAGGGGTTACTCCAGGAGGTTCCTGAGAGAGATTAGGGTTGAGGTCAATCAGACCTACCAGACCCGTAGAACATAGAAGGTAGAGCCGGCACCACCCTGTGGTTCCATTTGTGGGGACTTATTCTCAGGCTCTGGTGCGGTTCAACTCTGAACTTAAATCTCATTTTCAACAGACTCAGAATGATTGTGAGGCCTTGAAAAATGTCAGGGTAATCTCAGCCTTCAGGAGAAATAAGAACATTAAGGACATTCTAGTCCATTCAAGCCTGAAAAAGAAGAAACTGATACAGAATAAATATTTGGGCTTGGGGGCTCCAATCAGGCATAAAATCCAACTGGATACTGGAAATGTGGATTTTGTGATTGAGTGCCTTGTTTATCATAAACTCAATATTGAAGAGACACAAAACACACTAGAATGCAGACTTAAACATCTATACCACACTCAGAAGGGTGATCGATCCACTATGTTGTATGTCCACTTTTGGCCTCATACAGAGAAGAACGTTATAATTTTTGGCCTGGAGACCTATATGGGGTAGTGGAAAACTCAGACAGAGATGCCTGAGCGACAATGGATTACAACAGTAGGAACCATTAACCCTCTCTAGGCCTTAATGGAAAATACTAAGCCACCCAGTGATTTGTCTCCACCTTGTGGCTGCTTTAGACACTTGGAGATTTCTGAATTGGATAAAGCTGCAGATCTAGTGTACCTATCATGATGATTATTATCATTCTTTTTAATGAGCTGGATCCTTGTATAATTATGTGTTATAAATGGTGTGATGGAAACCATCTTTATATACCTTTCGAGTACAGTATATACTGTACTCGATACCATCTACTGTATGCTGCTCTGTACCATCACTCATTCATATATCCTTATGTACATATTCCTTATCCCCTTACACTGTGTATAAGACAGTAGTTTTGGAATTGTTAGTTAGATTACTTGTTGGTTATCACTGCATTGTCGGAACTAGAAGCACAAGCATTTCGCTACACTCGCATTAACATCTGCTAACCATGTGTATGTGACAAATAAAATTTGATTTGATTTGATGTTCCTCCCTCTTTTAGGGATTGAAAGCACTTCTGATTCACCATTCTTATTTAATATTTGTTGGTGTGTTTCTAAATATACATGTATAGGTCTTGTAGCTATCACCGGCCTAGTAGATAGAACTCTCCTTTTGATGGACTGTTGTCTGGAACTATTCTAAACCTAACCACTCATGAGGCCTGAGTCCTGACCTTAACCTTCCTGGCAACTATACCAAACCCTACTCATTCCTGAGGCCTGAGTCCTAACCCTAACCTCCTTGGTTCTCATGCCTAACCATAACCTCTAGGGAGATCCAGTCCCCTTTCCCACATGATAAGTTTAATTGACCTTTTTATTTTATATATTTTTTGTATAAACATTTTTAATATATGGCTGTTTTGTTACAGTAACCCTCCCCCTCCCACTTTTATTTTTCTTGTCTTTATTTATTTATTTTTTAATTTTGAAGGAATGGTCATGATATCAAATCAAATCAAACTTTATTTGTCATATGTGCCGAATACAACAAGTGTAGACTTTACCGTGAAATTCTTACTTACAGGCCCTTAACCAACAGTGAAGTTCAAGAAGAAGACAATATTTACCAAGTAAACTCAAGTAAAAAGCAATAATAAAAAGTAACACAATAAGAATAACAATAACGAGGCTATATAAAGTGGGCACCGGTACCGAGTGAGTGTGCAGGGGTACAGGTTGGTAGAGATCATTTGTACATGTAGGTAGGGGTGATGAGGTGACTATGCATAGATAATAAACATTGAGTAGCAGCAGGGTACAAAAGGGGGGGGGGGCAATATACATTTTCCGGTGGCGATTTTATGAATTGTTCAGCAGTCTTATGGCTTGGGGGTAGAAGGTGTTTAGGAGCCTTTTTGTCCTAGACTTGGTGCTCCGGTACCTCTTGCCGTGTGGTAGCAGAGAGAACAATCTATGACTTGGGTGACTGGAGTCTCTGATAATTTTATGGGCTTTCCTCTGACACCGCCTATTATATAGGTCCTGGATGGCAGGATGCTTAGCCTCAGGGATGTACTGGGCCATTCGCACTACCCTCTGTAGCGCCTTACCGAACAGTTGCCATTCCAGACGGTGATGCAACCAGTCAGGATGGTGCCGCTGTAGAACCTTTTGAGGATCTGGGGACGCATGACAAATATTTTCAGTCTCCTGAGAGGGAAAAGGTTTGTCGTGCCCTCTTCACGACTGTCTTGGTATGTTTGGACCATGATAATTCGTTGGTGATGTGGACACTAATGGAACTTACAACTCTCGACCCGCCAATGTTAATGGGGGCCTGTTCGGCCTGCCTTTCCCTGTAGTCCACGATCAGCTCCTTTGCTGTGTGTATGTGTGTGTGTGTGTATGTGTGTGTGTGTGTGTTCAGTGCGCCAATGAAACCCAACTGAAGATGACCTCTTCACTTAAACCTAACCCTCTACTCATCAGTCTTAAATCTAACCCTCTACTCATCAGCCTCAAACCTAACCCTCTACTCATCAGCCTCATTAGTCTTAAACCTAACCCTCTACTCATCAGCCTTAAACCTAACCCTCTACTCATTAGCCTTAAACCTAACCCTCTACTCATCAGCCTTAAACCTAACCCTCTTCTCATCAGCCTTAAACCTAACCCTCTACTCATCAGCCTCATCAGCCTTAAACCTAACCCTCTACTCATCAGCCTCATCAGCCTCAAACCTAACCCTCTACTCATCAGCCTCATTAGTCTTAAACCTAACCCTCCACTCATCAGCCTTAAACCTAACCCTCTACTCATCAGCCTCATCAGCCTTAAACCTAACCCTCTACTCATCAGCCTCATTAGTCTTAAACCTAACCCTCCACTCATCAGCCTTAAACCTAACCCTCTACTCATCAGCCTCATCAGCCTTAAACCTAACCCTCTACTCATCAGCCTTCCCAACGTGCTGATATGTATGGTGACCTGTGGGATGAGATTTCATTTTGAAGGAATGTTCATGATATGTACAGTGCCTTGCAAAAGTATTCATGTATTACAACCTGTAATTTAAATAGATTTGTATTAGGATTTCATGAAATGGACATACACAAAATAGTCCAAATTGGTGAAGTAAAATGTAAAAAAAAAATATATATATATATATATATCAGAAACTTTGAACATCCCAGGGAGCACCAATAAATCCATTATTAAAAATGGAAAGAATATGGCACCACAACAAATCTGCCAAGAGAGGGCCGCCCACCAAAACTCACAGACCAGGCAAGGAGGGCATTAATCAGAGAGGCAACAAAGAAACCAAAGATAACCCTGAAGGAGCTGCAAAGATCCACAGCGGAGATTGGAATATCTGTCCATAGGACCACTTTAAGCCGTACACTCCACAGAGCCTTGGAATGGCCTAGTCAAAGCCCAGACCTCAATCTAAATGAGAATCTGTGGTATGAATTAAAGATTGCTGTACATCAACGGAACCTATCCAACTTGAAGGAGCTGGAGCAGTTTTGCCTTGAAGAATGGGCAAAAATCACAGCGGCTAGATATGCCAAGCTTATAGAGACAAACCCAATGAGACATGCAGCTGTAATTGCTTGGGGCGTGGTTAAAGCATTGGATTGGTAACCGAAAGGTTGCAAAATAAAATCCCCGAGCTGACAAGGTTCTGCCCCTGAACAAGGCAGTTAACCCACTGTTCATAGGCCATCATTGAAAATAAGAATTTGTTCTTAACTGACTTTCCTAGTTAAATAAAAAAAGTGGCTCAACAAAGTATTGACTTTGGGGGGGTGAATAGTTATGCATGCTCAAGTTCAGTTTTTTTTGTCTTATTTCTTGTTTGTTTCACAATAAAATATTTTGCATCTTCAAAGTGGTAGTCATGTTGTGTAAATCAAATGATACAAACCCCCCAAAAAACTATTTTAATTCCGGGTTGTAAGGCAACAAAATAGGAAAAATGCCAAGGAGGTGAATACATTCACTAGCCACTGTGGGATGAGTTTTAATTTTGAAGAGAGGGTCATGATATGTACGGTGTTCTGTGCCAGCTGGACATCTACGGATGTTGAGTGTACAGTCCCCTAACCTAACACTCTACCAAGGTCTAACCCCTAACACTGACCACTACAAAGGTCTAAACCCTAACCCCTGCCCAGGTTTAACCCCCAATTTACCAAGGTCAAACCCCTAACCCTAACCTCTAACAAGGTCTGACCCCTAACCCTAACCTCTACCAAGGTCTACACACAGCTAGCCCACTTGTGTGTGTGTATGTATGTATGTATGTGTGTGTGCTCAGTGCACCAATGAAACCTAACTGAAGATGACCTCTTCACTTAAACCTAACCCTCTACTCAAATTTCAAAAACCAAAAAATGGTGCCGTCTGCTTTGCTTAATATAAGATATTTTAAATGATTTATACTTTTACTTTTGATACTTAAGTATCAAGAGTCAATGTAATTGCTAAAAGATACTTAAGTATATTTAAAACCAAATACTTTTAGACTTTTACTCAAGTAGAATTTTACTGGCTGACTTTCACTTTTATTTGAGTAACTTTCTATTAAGGTATCTTTACTTTTACTCAAGTATGACAATTGATGATATAGCTTAGGACATATACACTTTTATCAAATAAAGTACACATTATTCAAGTACACATTACTTTACCCGTGCAGTGTAAAGCCTGAAAGCTAAAGACATGTTGTGTGTTGATGGGCAACATTTTAAAACATTACAAAACTTTCTTCCAAGCATAATGGCAAACGACAAAGAGAGGAGGAAACTGATAACTTTAAAGACGGTACTTGGCGGGAGTTGTGTATCTGTTTTTGCAAAAAGGTTCATCTTAGCTATGCGGCTGAAAGTAGGCGACCGCTAGAGTCCCCTTTCAGACACAACAAATATCTCCCTCGTTCTTTTATTTTAAGACTTATATTGGAACTTTTAATGTAGTTACAATTAAATATGGAAGTTTATTTTTGTCAAATCTTATAAATATATTTAAAATGTTGACTTCTATGGCAGTACAATAATATTTTTATTCAGGCATCTGATAACGCACCAACATCGACGCCATCTATGTTCTTAAAGGCCCATTTCCAGTTTGCAAGAAGTGAAAGTAAATGGGAATTTATTACAACCAAAACACTCCGAAAGTGGTTGATTGAACAGTAATTAAAAAGTTGTTTCATTCTCAAAACACATGATGTTTGTCGCGGCAGAATGCACCCCAACGTCTTTTAAAGACTTTACCCTGATTATGGTGAGTTAACTGCCATGCTTACTCTGTATTTTTTTTATTTTTTTATTTTTTACTAGGCAAGTCAGTTAAGAACAAATTCTTATTTTCAGTGACGGCCTAGGAACAGTGGGTTAACTGCCTGTTCAGGGGCAGAACGACAGGTTTGTACCTTGTCAGCTCGGGGATTCGAACTCCGCAACCTTTCGGTTACTAGTCCAACACTCTAACCACTAGGCTACCCTGCCGCCCCAGGCTCTGTCATTGTGTCCAATTGGTTTCAACGTGTGCTGCACGCTTCGACTACAGTGTCTATTCTACTGTCTTGTATCTAACCAAATGTCACATTGTCTGTCTACAGCCAGCAATCTCTGTTGGAAATGTGGGGCAGCTGGCAGTGGACCTGATTGTTTCTACGCTCAACATGTGTCGAGTCGGATACATCCACACTGACTGTCTCATCCCTATGGCAGGGAACAACCCTTATGCTACATTCGCTGAGAACGCCAACGACCTCAGTACCAATGCAGAAGGTACACTAAATATACAAACAGTGGAGGCTGGTGGGAGGAGATATGAGGACAGGCTCATTGTTATGGCTGGAATTGATTAAATGTAAAGATATCAAACATGGAAACCACTTGTTTGACTCTGTTCCATTGATTCCATTCCAGCCATAACAATGAGCCTGGCTTCCTATAGCTCCTCCCACCAGCCTCTGCTAATACAAAAATATGTGGACACCCCTTCAAGTTAGTGGATTTGGCTATTTCAGGCACTATAAAATCGGCACACAGCCATGCAATCTCCATAGAAAACATTGGCAGTAAACTGTCATAGGATGCCACCTTTCCAACAAGTCAGTTCATCACATTTCTGCCCTGCTACATCTGCCCTGGTTAACTGCATCCCACTGCTTGCTTGCTTCTGAAGTTAAGCAGGGTTGGTCTTGGTCAGTCCCTGGATGGGAGACCAGATGCTGCTGGAAGTGGTGTTGGAGGGCCAGTAGGAGGCACCCTTTCCTCTAGTCTAAAAAAATATCCCAATGCCCCAGAGCAGTGATTGGGGACATTGCCCTGTGTAGGGTGCTGTCTTTTGGATGGGACGTTAAACGGGTGTCCTGACTCTCTGTGGTCACTAAAGATCCCTTAGCACTTATTGTAAGAGCCCGGTGTCCTGGCTAAATTCCCAATCTGGCCATCATACCATCACGACCACCTAATCATCCCCAGTTTACAATTGGCTCATTCATCCCCCTCCTCTCCCCTGTAACTATTCCCCAGGTTGTTGCTGTAAATGAAAATGTGTTCTCAGTCAACTTACCTGGTAAAATGAGGGTTAAATAAATAAAAAGTGCTGTTATTGTGGAGTGGAACTGTCTCGGAGCAACAACGGCTCAGTGGCAATGTGGTAGGCCACAACTTCCACGGAGTGGTGAAGCGTGTAAAAATTGTCTCATCGGTTGCAAACCGATACTACAGACCGTTACTACAGATCCTGGTTCGATTTCAGGCTGTATCACAACCGGCTGTGATTGGGAGTCCCATAGGGCTGCGCACAATTGGCCCAGCATTGTCCAGGTTTGGCTGGGGTAGGCCGTCATTATAAATAAGAATTTGTTCTTAACTGACTTGCCTAGTTAAATTAAAGGTTAATGCCCATGATTTTGTTCGACAAGCAGGTGTCCACATACTTTTGGTCTTGTAGTGAAATAGGGTAGTTGTCTATGTAACACTGTACTGTTAATTATCATAATGTACAATAGTCATCGCTTCAGTCATATTGACATGGAATGAGATTCTCTCCTCTCTTGAACAGTGTACTCTTCTCCAGAGTTGAGGTTGGCAGTTCTTCAGATCAGAACCCCAATTATCCAGGTAATGTAACAGAGGTCGGCTTCATTTAACCCATTCTATTTGTAACCGAGTTAAGCCTTAAAGGAGAAGCTCACCCAAAAACACTTCTGGGCCTTTTATAACACTTGCCTGGCTGTTTGTCAGTACCCCAGACCGCCCTTTATAACACTTGCCTGGCTGTTTGTCAGTACCCCAGACCGCCCTTTATAACACTTGCCTGGCTGTTTGTCAGTACCCCAGACCGCCCTTTATAACACTTGCCTGGCTGTTTGTCAGTACCCCAGACCGCCCTTTATAACACTTGCCTGGCTGTTTGTCAGTACCCCAGACCGCCCTTTATAACACTTGCCTGGCTGTTTGTCAGTACCCCAGACCGCCCTTTATAACACTTGCCTGGCTGTTTGTCAGTACCCCAGACCGCCCTTTATAACACTTGCCTGGCTGTTTGTCAGTACCCCAGACCGCCTTTTATAACACTTGCCTGGCTGTTTGTCAGTACCCCAGACCGCCCTTTATAACACTTGCCTGGCTGTTTGTCAGTACCCCAGACCGCCCTTTATAACACTTGCCTGGCTGTTTGTCAGTACCCCAGACCGCCCTTTATAACACTTGCCTGGCTGTTTGTCAGTACCCCAGACCGCCTTTTATAACACTTGCCTGGCTGTTTGTCAGTACCCCAGACCGCCCTTTATAACACTTGCCTGGCTGTTTGTCAGTACCCCAGACCGCCCTTTATAACACTTGCCTGGCTGTTTGTCAGTACCCCAGACCGCCCTTTATAACACTTGCCTGGCTGTTTGTCAGTACCCCAGACCGCCTTTTATAACACTTGCCTGGCTGTTTGTCAGTACCCCAGACCGCCCTTTATAACACTTGCCTGGCTGTTTGTCAGTACCCCAGACCGCCTTTTTTATAACACTTGCCTGGCTGTTTGTCAGTACCCCAGACCGCCCTTTATAACACTTGCCTGGCTGTTTGTCAGTACCCCAGACCGCCCTTTATAACACTTGCCTGGCTGTTTGTCAGTACCCCAGACCGCCCTTTATAACACTTGCCTGGCTGTTTGTCAGTACCCCAGACCGCCCTTTATAACACTTGCCTGGCTGTTTGTCAGTACCCCAGACCGCCCTTTATAACACTTGCCTGGCTGTTTGTCAGTACCCCAGACCGCCCTTTATAACACTTGCCTGGCTGTTTGTCAGTACCCCAGACCGCCTTTATAACACTTGCCTGGCTGTTTGTCAGTACCCCAGACCGCCCTTTATAACACTTGCCTGGCTGTTTGTCAGTACCCCAGACCGCCCTTTATAACACTTGCCTGGCTGTTTGTCAGTACCCCAGACCGCCCTTTATAACACTTGCCTGGCTGTTTGTCAGTACCCCAGACCGCCTTTTATAACACTTGCCTGGCTGTTTGTCAGTACCCCAGACCGCCCTTTATAACACTTGCCTGGCTGTTTGTCAGTACCCCAGACCGCCCTTTATAACACTTGCCTGGCTGTTTGTCAGTACCCCAGACCGCCCTTTATAACTCTTGCCTGGCTGTTTGTCAGTACCCCAGACCGCCCTTTTAGAGTATTTAGATTTCTGTATTTTTATATCAACATGATGAATTTCTACAATCACCTAAAATGCTTTGAATACTGTGTATTTATTGTTACATAAATAACGATTGGTGTCTCAGCATTGAATTGACTAATACATGTGTATAATGTAAGAATTATTTAAAAAACAAAGACATACTTTGTGTGCAAAAGTCTTCCATATAAATCTGTAATCTGGTAAAAACTCTTCTTCATGGTTCTAAAATTGATAATTATAGGAGGCGGGACCAAGGAGCGTCTTACTATTGGTCTTCAAGAAAGGAAATCAGAACGAAGGGAAGTTAACTAAGATGGTAGCTAGCTAGGCTAGTGGTTAGTAGTCTGACATAAAGTAAGGCTAGTGGTTAGTAGTCTGATGTAAAGCTAGTGGTTAGTAGTCTGATGTAAAGTAAGGCTAGTGGTTAGTAGTCTGACGTAAAGTAAGGCTAGTGGTTAGTAGTCTGATGTAAAGTAAGGCTAGTGGTTAGTAGTCTGACGTAAAGCTAGCGGTTACTAGTCTGATGTAAAGTAAGGCTAGCGGTTAGTAGTCTGATGTAAAGTAAGGCTAGTGGTTAGTAGTCTGATGTAAAGTAAGGCTAGTGGTTAGTAGTCTGATGTAAAGTAAGGCTAGTGGTTAGTAGTCTGATGTAAAGTAAGGCTAGTGGTTAGTAGTCTGATGTAAAGTAAGGCTAGCGGTTAGTAGTCTGATGTAAAGCTAGTGGTTAGTAGACTGATGTAAAGTAAGGCTAGTGGTTAGTAGTCTGATGTAAAGTAAGGCTAGTGGTTAGTAGTCTGATGTAAAGTAAAGCTAGTGGTTAGTAGTCTGATGTAAAGTAAGGCTAGTGGTTAGTAGTCTGATGTAAAGTAAGGCTAGTGGTTAGTAGTCTGATGTAAAGTAAGGCTAGTGGTTAGTAGTCTGATGTAAAGTAAGGCTAGCTGGGCTAGTGGTTAGTAGTCTGATGTAAAGTAAGGCTAGAGGTTAGTAGTCTGACGTAAAGTAAGGCTAGCGGTTAGTAGTCTGACGTAAAGTAAGGCTAGTGGTTAGTAGTCTGACGTAAAGTAAGGCTAGTGGTTAGTAGTCTGACGTAAAGCTAGCGGTTAGTAGTCTGACGTAAAGTAAGGCTAGCGGTTAGTAGTCTGACGTAAAGTAAGGCTAGTGGTTAGTAGTCTGACGTAAAGTAAGGCTAGTGGTTAGTAGTCTGACGTAAAGCTAGCGGTTAGTAGTCTGATGTAAAGCTAGCGGTTAGTAGTCTGATGTAAAGCTAGTGGTTAGTAGTCTGATGTAAAGTAAGGCTAGCGGTTAGTAGTCTGATGTAAAGTAAGGCTAGTGGTTAGTAGTCTGATGTAAAGCTAGCGGTTAGTAGTCTGATGTAAAGTAAGGCTAGTGGTTAGTAGTCTGACGTAAAGTAAGGCTAGCGGTTAGTAGTCTGATGTAAAGTAAAGCTAGCGGTTAGTAGTCTGATGTAAAGCTAGTTGTTAGTAGTCTGACGTAAAGTAAGGCTAGTGGTTAGTAGTCTGATGTAAAGCTAGTGGTTAGTAGTCTGACGTAAAGTAAGGCTAGTGGTTAGTAGTCTGATGTAAAGCTAGTGGTTAGTAGTCTGATGTAAAGCTAGTGGTTAGTAGTCTGACGTAAAGGAAGGCTAGCGGTTAGTAGTCTGACGTAAAGGAAGGCTAGCGGTTAGTAGTCTGATGTAAAGCTAATGGTTAGTAGTCTGACGTAAAGTAAGGCTAGTGGTTAGTAGTCTGATGTAAAGCTAGCGGTTAGTAGTCTGATGTAAAGTAAGGCTAGTGGTTAGTAGTCTGATGTAAAGTAAGGCTAGTGGTTAGTAGTCTGATGTAAAGTAAGGCTAGAGGTTAGTAGTCTGATGTAAAGTAAGGCTAGTGGTTAGTAGTCTGATGTAAAGTAAGGCTAGTGGTTAGTAGTCTGATGTAAAGTAAGGCTAGAGGTTAGTAGTCTGATGTAAAGTAAGGCTAGTGGTTAGTAGTCTGATGTAAAGTAAAGCTAGCGGTTAGTAGTCTGACGTAAAGTAAGGCTAGTGGTTAGTAGTCTGATGTAAAGCTAGTTGTTAGTAGTCTGACGTAAAGTAAGGCTAGTGGTTAGTAGTCTGATGTAAAGCTAGTGGTTAGTAGTCTGACGTAAAGTAAGGCTAGCGGTTAGTAGTCTGACGTAAGGCTAGCGGTTAGTAGTCTGATGTAAAGCTAGCGGTTAGTAGTCTGATGTAAAGCTAGTGGTTAGTAGTCTGATGTAAAGCTAGTGGTTAGTAGTCTGATGTAAAGTAAGGCTAGTGGTTAGTAGTCTGATGTAAAGTAAGGCTAGTGGTTAGTAGTCTGATGTAAAGTAAGGCTAGTGGTTAGTAGTCTGATGTAAAGTAAGGCTAGCTGGGCTAGTGGTTAGTAGTCTGATGTAAAGTAAGGCTAGAGGTTAGTAGTCTGACGTAAAGGAAGGCTAGAGGTTAGTAGTCTGACGTAAAGGAAGGCTAGCGGTTAGTAGTCTGATGTAAAGCTAGTGGTTAGTAGTCTGATGTAAAGTAAGGCTAGTGGTTAGTAGTCTGATGTAAAGTAAGGCTAGTGGTTAGTAGTCTGATGTAAAGTAAGGCTAGTGGTTAGTAGTCTGACGTAAAGTAAGGCTAGCGGTTAGTAGTCTGACGTAAAGTAAGGCTAGCGGTTAGTAGTCTGACGTAAAATAAGGCTAGCAGTTAGTAGTCTGACGTAAAGTAAGGCTAGCGGTTAGTAGTCTGATGTAAAGTAAGGCTAGTGGTTAGTAGTCTGATGTAAAGTAAAGCTAGCGGTTAGTAGTCTGACGTAAAGTAAGGCTAGTGGTTAGTAGTCTGATGTAAAGCTAGTGGTTAGTAGTCTGACGTAAAGTAAGGCTAGTGGTTAGTAGTCTGATGTAAAGCTAGTGGTTAGTAGTCTGACGTAAAGTAAGGCTAGTGGTTAGTAGTCTGACGTAAAGTAAGGCTAGCGGTTAGTAGTCTGACGTAAAGTAAGGCTAGCGGTTAGTAGTCTGATGTAAAGCTAGCGGTTAGTAGTCTGATGTAAAGCTAGCGGTTAGTAGTCTGATGTAAAATAAGGCTAGCGGTTAGTAGTCTGACGTAAAGCTAGCGGTTAGTAGTCTGACGTAAAGTAAGGCTAGCGGTTAGTAGTCTGACGTAAAGTAAGGCTAGCGGTTAGTAGTCTGACGTAAAGTAAGGCTAGCGGTTAGTAGTCTGACGTAAAATAAGGCTAGCGGTTAGTAGTCTGACGTAAAGTAAGGCTAGTGGTTAGTAGTCTGACGTAAAGTAAGGCTAGCGGTTAGTAGTCTGATGTAAAGTAAGGCTAGCGGTTAGTAGTCTGACGTAAAGCTAGCGGTTAGTAGTCTGATGTAAAGTAAGGCTAGTGGTTAGTAGTCTGACGTAAAGTAAGGCTAGTGGTTAGTAGTCTGACGTAAAGCTAGCGGTTAGTAGTCTGATGTAAAGCTAGCGGTTAGTAGTCTGATGTAAGGCTAGTGGTTAGTAGTCTGACGTAAAGTAAGGCTAGCGGTTAGTAGTCTGATGTAAAGTAAAGCTAGCGGTTAGTAGTCTGATGTAAAGCTAGTTGTTAGTAGTCTGACGTAAAGTAAGGCTAGTGGTTAGTAGTCTGATGTAAAGCTAGTGGTTAGTAGTCTGACGTAAAGTAAGGCTAGTGGTTAGTAGTCTGATGTAAAGCTAGTGGTTAGTAGTCTGATGTAAAGCTAGTGGTTAGTAGTCTGACGTAAAGGAAGGCTAGCGGTTAGTAGTCTGACGTAAAGGAAGGCTAGCGGTTAGTAGTCTGATGTAAAGCTAATGGTTAGTAGTCTGACGTAAAGTAAGGCTAGTGGTTAGTAGTCTGACGTAAAGTAAGGCTAGTGGTTAGTAGTCTGACGTAAAGTAAGGCTAGTGGTTAGTAGTCTGATGTAAAGCTAGTGGTTAGTAGTCTGATGTAAAGTAAGGCTAGTGGTTAGTAGTCTGATGTAAAGTAAGG
Organism: Oncorhynchus nerka; assembly: GCF_034236695.1. Taxonomy (NCBI): domain Eukaryota; kingdom Metazoa; phylum Chordata; class Actinopteri; order Salmoniformes; family Salmonidae; genus Oncorhynchus; species Oncorhynchus nerka. The sequence goes on from NC_088402.1 coordinate 1,116,592, forward strand.
CTAGTGGTTAGTAGTCTGATGTAAAGTAAGGCTAGTGGTTAGTAGTCTGATGTAAAGTAAGGCTAGCGGTTAGTAGTCTGATGTAAAGCTAGCGGTTTGTAGTCTGATGTAAAGCTAATGGTTAGTAGTCTGACGTAAAGTAAAGCTAGTGGTTAGTAGTCTGACGTAAAGTAAGGCTAGTGGTTAGTAGTCTGATGTAAAGCTAGCGGTTAGTAGTCTGATGTAAAGTAAGGCTAGTGGTTAGTAGTCTGATGTAAAGTAAGGCTAGAGGTTAGTAGTCTGATGTAAAGTAAGGCTAGTGGTTAGTAGTCTGACGTAAAGTAAGGCTAGCGGTTAGTAGTCTGATGTAAAGTAAAGCTAGCGGTTAGTAGTCTGATGTAAAGCTAGTTGTTAGTAGTCTGACGTAAAGTAAGGCTAGTGGTTAGTAGTCTGATGTAAAGCTAGTGGTTAGTAGTCTGACGTAAAGTAAGGCTAGTGGTTAGTAGTCTGATGTAAAGCTAGTGGTTAGTAGTCTGATGTAAAGCTAGTGGTTAGTAGTCTGACGTAAAGGAAGGCTAGCGGTTAGTAGTCTGACGTAAAGGAAGGCTAGCGGTTAGTAGTCTGATGTAAAGCTAATGGTTAGTAGTCTGACGTAAAGTAAGTCTAGTGGTTAGTAGTCTGACGTAAAGTAAGGCTAGTGGTTAGTAGTCTGACGTAAAGTAAGGCTAGTGGTTAGTAGTCTGATGTAAAGTAAGGCTAGAGGTTAGTAGTCTGACGTAAAGGAAGGCTAGAGGTTAGTAGTCTGACGTAAAGGAAGGCTAGCGGTTAGTAGTCTGATGTAAAGCTAGTGGTTAGTAGTCTGATGTAAAGTAAGGCTAGTGGTTAGTAGTCTGATGTAAAGTAAGGCTAGTGGTTAGTAGTCTGATGTAAAGTAAGGCTAGTGGTTAGTAGTCTGATGTAAAGTAAGGCTAGCGGTTAGTAGTCTGACGTAAAGTAAGGCTAGCGGTTAGTAGTCTGATGTAAAGTAAAGCTAGCGGTTAGTAGTCTGACGTAAAGTAAGGCTAGTGGTTAGTAGTCTGATGTAAAGCTAGTGGTTAGTAGTCTGACGTAAAGTAAGGCTAGTGGTTAGTAGTCTGATGTAAAGCTAGTGGTTAGTAGTCTGACGTAAAGTAAGGCTAGTGGTTAGTAGTCTGACGTAAAGTAAGGCTAGCGGTTAGTAGTCTGACGTAAAGTAAGGCTAGCGGTTAGTAGTCTGACGTAAAGTAAGGCTAGCGGTTAGTAGTCTGATGTAAAGCTAGCGGTTAGTAGTCTGATGTAAAGCTAGCGGTTAGTAGTCTGATGTAAAGCTAGTGGTTAGTAGTCTGATGTAAAGCTAGTGGTTAGTAGTCTGATGTAAAGTAAGGCTAGTGGTTAGTAGTCTGATGTAAAGTAAGGCTAGTGGTTAGTAGTCTGATGTAAAGCTAGCGGTTAGTAATCTGATGTAAAGTAAGGCTAGCGGTTAGTAGTCTGACGTAAAGGAAGGCTAGCGGTTAGTAGTCTGATGTAAAGCTAGCGGTTAGTAGTCTGATGTAAAGCTAGTGGTTAGTAGTCTGATGTAAAGCTAGTGGTTAGTAGTCTGATGTAAAGCTAGTGGTTAGTAGTCTGATGTAAAGCTAGTGGTTAGTAGTCTGATGTAAAGTAAGGCTAGCGGTTAGTAGTCTGATGTAAAGTAAGGCTAGTGGTTAGTAGTCTGATGTAAAATAAGGCTAGCGGTTAGTAGTCTGACGTAAAGTAAGGCTAGCGGTTAGTAGTCTGACGTAAAGTAAGGCTAGCGGTTAGTAGTCTGACGTAAAGTAAGGCTAGCGGTTAGTAGTCTGACGTAAAGTAAGGCTAGTTAGTAGTCTGACGTAAAAATAAGGCTAGCGGTTAGTAGTCTGACGTAAAGTAAGGCTAGTGGTTAGTAGTCTGACGTAAAGTAAGGCTAGTGGTTAGTAGTCTGACGTAAAGTAAGGCTAGCGGTTAGTAGTCTGACGTAAAGCTAGCGGTTAGTAGTCTGACGTAAAGTAAGGCTAGTGGTTAGTAGTCTGACGTAAAGTAAGGCTAGTGGTTAGTAGTCTGACGTAAAGTAAGGCTAGCGGTTAGTAGTCTGACGTAAAGCTAGCGGTTAGTAGTCTGACGTAAAGTAAGGCTAGTGGTTAGTAGTCTGACGTAAAGTAAGGCTAGTGGTTAGTAGTCTGACGTAAAGCTAGCGGTTAGTAGTCTGATGTAAAGCTAGCGGTTAGTAGTCTGATGTAAGGCTAGTGGTTAGTAGTCTGACGTAAAGTAAGGCTAGCGGTTAGTAGTCTGATGTAAAGTAAAGCTAGCGGTTAGTAGTCTGATGTAAAGCTAGTTGTTAGTAGTCTGACGTAAAGTAAGGCTAGTGGTTAGTAGTCTGATGTAAAGCTAGTGGTTAGTAGTCTGACGTAAAGTAAGGCTAGTGGTTAGTAGTCTGATGTAAAGCTAGTGGTTAGTAGTCTGATGTAAAGCTAGTGGTTAGTAGTCTGACGTAAAGGAAGGCTAGCGGTTAGTAGTCTGACGTAAAGGAAGGCTAGCGGTTAGTAGTCTGATGTAAAGCTAATGGTTAGTAGTCTGACGTAAAGTAAGGCTAGTGGTTAGTAGTCTGACGTAAAGTAAGGCTAGTGGTTAGTAGTCTGACGTAAAGTAAGGCTAGTGGTTAGTAGTCTGATGTAAAGCTAGTGGTTAGTAGTCTGATGTAAAGTAAGGCTAGTGGTTAGTAGTCTGATGTAAAGTAAGGCTAGTGGTTAGTAGTCTGATGTAAAGTAAGGCTAGTGGTTAGTAGTCTGATGTAAAGTAAGGCTAGCGGTTAGTAGTCTGATGTAAAGCTAGCGGTTTGTAGTCTGATGTAAAGCTAATGGTTAGTAGTCTGACGTAAAGTAAAGCTAGTGGTTAGTAGTCTGACGTAAAGTAAGGCTAGTGGTTAGTAGTCTGATGTAAAGCTAGCGGTTAGTAGTCTGATGTAAAGTAAGGCTAGTGGTTAGTAGTCTGATGTAAAGTAAGGCTAGAGGTTAGTAGTCTGATGTAAAGTAAGGCTAGTGGTTAGTAGTCTGACGTAAAGTAAGGCTAGCGGTTAGTAGTCTGATGTAAAGTAAAGCTAGCGGTTAGTAGTCTGATGTAAAGCTAGTTGTTAGTAGTCTGACGTAAAGTAAGGCTAGTGGTTAGTAGTCTGATGTAAAGCTAGTGGTTAGTAGTCTGACGTAAAGTAAGGCTAGTGGTTAGTAGTCTGATGTAAAGCTAGTGGTTAGTAGTCTGATGTAAAGCTAGTGGTTAGTAGTCTGATGTAAAGGAAGGCTAGCGGTTAGTAGTCTGACGTAAAGGAAGGCTAGCGGTTAGTAGTCTGATGTAAAGCTAATGGTTAGTAGTCTGACGTAAAGTAAGGCTAGTGGTTAGTAGTCTGACGTAAAGTAAGGCTAGTGGTTAGTAGTCTGACGTAAAGTAAGGCTAGTGGTTAGTAGTCTGATGTAAGGCTAGTGGTTAGTAGTCTGATGTAAAGCTAGTGGTTAGTAGTCTGATGTAAAGTAAGGCTAGTGGTTAGTAGTCTGATGTAAAGTAAGGCTAGTGGTTAGTAGTCTGATGTAAAGTAAGGCTAGCGGTTAGTAGTCTGATGTAAAGTAAGGCTAGCGGTTAGTAGTCTGATGTAAAGTAAGGCTAGCGGTTAGTAGTCTGATGTAAAGCTAGTGGTTAGTAGTCTGATGTAAAGTAAGGCTAGTGGTTAGTAGTCTGATGTAAAGCTAGCGGTTAGTAGTCTGATGTAAAGCTAGCGGTTAGTAGTCTGATGTAAAATAAGGCTAGCGGTTAGTAGTCTGACGTAAAGTAAGGCTAGCGGTTAGTAGTCTGACGTAAAGTAAGGCTAGCGGTTAGTAGTCTGACGTAAAGTAAGGCTAGCGGTTAGTAGTCTGACGTAAAGTAAGGCTAGCGGTTAGTAGTCTGACGTAAAATAAGGCTAGCGGTTAGTAGTCTGACGTAAAGTAAGGCTAGTGGTTAGTAGTCTGACGTAAAGTAAGGCTAGCGGTTAGTAGTCTGACGTAAAGTAAGGCTAGCGGTTAGTAGTCTGACGTAAAGCTAGCGGTTAGTAGTCTGACGTAAAGTAAGGCTAGTGGTTAGTAGTCTGACGTAAAGTAAGGCTAGTGGTTAGTAGTCTGACGTAAAGCTAGCGGTTAGTAGTCTGATGTAAAGCTAGCGGTTAGTAGTCTGATGTAAGGCTAGTGGTTAGTAGTCTGACGTAAAGTAAGGCTAGCGGTTAGTAGTCTGATGTAAAGTAAAGCTAGCGGTTAGTAGTCTGATGTAAAGCTAGTTGTTAGTAGTCTGACGTAAAGTAAGGCTAGTGGTTAGTAGTCTGATGTAAAGCTAGTGGTTAGTAGTCTGACGTAAAGTAAGGCTAGTGGTTAGTAGTCTGATGTAAAGCTAGTGGTTAGTAGTCTGATGTAAAGCTAGTGGTTAGTAGTCTGACGTAAAGGAAGGCTAGCGGTTAGTAGTCTGACGTAAAGGAAGGCTAGCGGTTAGTAGTCTGATGTAAAGCTAATGGTTAGTAGTCTGACGTAAAGTAAGGCTAGTGGTTAGTAGTCTGACGTAAAGTAAGGCTAGTGGTTAGTAGTCTGACGTAAAGTAAGGCTAGTGGTTAGTAGTCTGATGTAAAGCTAGTGGTTAGTAGTCTGATGTAAAGTAAGGCTAGTGGTTAGTAGTCTGATGTAAAGTAAGGCTAGTGGTTAGTAGTCTGATGTAAAGTAAGGCTAGTGGTTAGTAGTCTGATGTAAAGTAAGGCTAGCGGTTAGTAGTCTGATGTAAAGCTAGCGGTTTGTAGTCTGATGTAAAGCTAATGGTTAGTAGTCTGACGTAAAGTAAAGCTAGTGGTTAGTAGTCTGACGTAAAGTAAGGCTAGTGGTTAGTAGTCTGATGTAAAGCTAGCGGTTAGTAGTCTGATGTAAAGTAAGGCTAGTGGTTAGTAGTCTGATGTAAAGTAAGGCTAGAGGTTAGTAGTCTGATGTAAAGTAAGGCTAGTGGTTAGTAGTCTGACGTAAAGTAAGGCTAGCGGTTAGTAGTCTGATGTAAAGTAAAGCTAGCGGTTAGTAGTCTGATGTAAAGCTAGTTGTTAGTAGTCTGACGTAAAGTAAGGCTAGTGGTTAGTAGTCTGATGTAAAGCTAGTGGTTAGTAGTCTGACGTAAAGTAAGGCTAGTGGTTAGTAGTCTGATGTAAAGCTAGTGGTTAGTAGTCTGATGTAAAGCTAGTGGTTAGTAGTCTGACGTAAAGGAAGGCTAGCGGTTAGTAGTCTGACGTAAAGGAAGGCTAGCGGTTAGTAGTCTGATGTAAAGCTAATGGTTAGTAGTTTGACGTAAAGTAAGGCTAGTGGTTAGTAGTCTGACGTAAAGTAAGGCTAGTGGTTAGTAGTCTGACGTAAAGTAAGGCTAGTGGTTAGTAGTCTGATGTAAAGCTAGTGGTTAGTAGTCTGATGTAAAGTAAGGCTAGTGGTTAGTAGTCTGATGTAAAGTAAGGCTAGTGGTTAGTAGTCTGATGTAAAGTAAGGCTAGCGGTTAGTAGTCTGATGTAAAGCTAGCGGTTTGTAGTCTGATGTAAAGCTAATGGTTAGTAGTCTGATGTAAAGTAAAGCTAGTGGTTAGTAGTCTGATGTAAAGTAAGGCTAGTGGTTAGTAGTCTGATGTAAAGCTAGCGGTTAGTAGTCTGATGTAAAGTAAGGCTAGTGGTTAGTAGTCTGATGTAAAGTAAGGCTAGAGGTTAGTAGTCTGATGTAAAGTAAGGCTAGTGGTTAGTAGTCTGATGTAAAGTAAGGCTAGCGGTTAGTAGTCTGATGTAAAGTAAAGCTAGCGGTTAGTAGTCTGATGTAAAGCTAGTTGTTAGTAGTCTGACGTAAAGTAAGGCTAGTGGTTAGTAGTCTGATGTAAAGCTAGTGGTTAGTAGTCTGACGTAAAGTAAGGCTAGTGGTTAGTAGTCTGATGTAAAGCTAGTGGTTAGTAGTCTGATGTAAAGCTAGTGGTTAGTAGTCTGACGTAAAGGAAGGCTAGCGGTTAGTAGTCTGACGTAAAGGAAGGCTAGCGGTTAGTAGTCTGATGTAAAGCTAATGGTTAGTAGTCTGACGTAAAGTAAGGCTAGTGGTTAGTAGTCTGACGTAAAGTAAGGCTAGTGGTTAGTAGTCTGACGTAAAGTAAGGCTAGTGGTTAGTAGTCTGATGTAAGGCTAGTGGTTAGTAGTCTGATGTAAAGCTAGTGGTTAGTAGTCTGATGTAAAGTAAGGCTAGTGGTTAGTAGTCTGATGTAAAGTAAGGCTAGTGGTTAGTAGTCTGATGTAAAGTAAGGCTAGCGGTTAGTAGTCTGATGTAAAGTAAGGCTAGCGGTTAGTAGTCTGATGTAAAGTAAGGCTAGCGGTTAGTAGTCTGATGTAAAGTAAGGCTAGTGGTTAGTAGTCTGATGTAAAGTAAAGCTAGCGGTTAGTAGTCTGACGTAAAGTAAGGCTAGTGGTTAGTAGTCTGATGTAAAGCTAGTTGTTAGTAGTCTGACGTAAAGTAAGGCTAGTGGTTAGTAGTCTGATGTAAAGCTAGTGGTTAGTAGTCTGACGTAAAGTAAGGCTAGCGGTTAGTAGTCTGACGTAAAGTAAGGCTAGCGGTTAGTAGTCTGATGTAAAGCTAGCGGTTAGTAGTCTGATGTAAAGCTAGTGGTTAGTAGTCTGATGTAAAGCTAGTGGTTAGTAGTCTGATGTAAAGCTAGTGGTTAGTAGTCTGATGTAAAGTAAGGCTAGTGGTTAGTAGTCTGATGTAAAGTAAGGCTAGTGGTTAGTAGTCTGATGTAAAGCTAGCGGTTAGTAATCTGATGTAAAGTAAGGCTAGCGGTTAGTAGTCTGACGTAAAGGAAGGCTAGCGGTTAGTAGTCTGATGTAAAGCTAGCGGTTAGTAGTCTGATGTAAAGCTAGTGGTTAGTAGTCTGATGTAAAGCTAGTGGTTAGTAGTCTGATGTAAAGCTAGTGGTTAGTAGTCTGATGTAAAGCTAGTGGTTAGTAGTCTGATGTAAAGTAAGGCTAGTGGTTAGTAGTCTGATGTAAAGTAAGGCTAGCGGTTAGTAGTCTGATGTAAAGTAAGGCTAGCGGTTAGTAGTCTGATGTAAAGTAAGGCTAGCGGTTAGTAGTCTGATGTAAAGTAAGGCTAGCGGTTAGTAGTCTGATGTAAAGTAAGGCTAGTGGTTAGTAGTCTGACGTAAAGGAAGGCTAGCGGTTAGTAGTCTGATGTAAAGCTAGCGGTTTGTAGTCTGATGTAAAGCTAATGGTTAGTAGTCTGACGTAAAGTAAAGCTAGTGGTTAGTAGTCTGACGTAAAGTAAGGCTAGTGGTTAGTAGTCTGATGTAAAGTAAGGCTAGAGGTTAGTAGTCTGATGTAAAGTAAGGCTAGTGGTTAGTAGTCTGATGTAAAGCTAGAGGTTAGTAGTCTGACGTAAAGTAAGTCTAGTGGTTAGTAGTCTGACGTAAAGTAAGGCTAGTGGTTAGTAGTCTGACGTAAAGTAAGGCTAGCGGTTAGTAGTCTGACGTAAAGGAAGGCTAGCGGTTAGTAGTCTGACGTAAAGGAAGGCTAGCGGTTAGTAGTCTGATGTAAAGCTAGCGGTTTGTAGTCTGATGTAAAGCTAATGGTTAGTAGTCTGACGTAAAGTAAGGCTAGTGGTTAGTAGTCTGACGTAAAGTAAGGCTAGTGGTTAGTAGTCTGATGTAAAGCTAGCGGTTAGGAGTCTGATGTAAAGCTAGCGGTTAGTAGTCTGATGTAAAGTAAGGCTAGTGGTTAGTAGTCTGATGTAAAGTAAGGCTAGTGGTTAGTAGTCTGATGTAAAGTAAGGCTAGAGGTTAGTAGTCTGATGTAAAGTAAGGCTAGAGGTTAGTAGTCTGATGTAAAGTAAGGCTAGTGGTTAGTAGTCTGATGTAAAGTAAAGCTAGCGGTTAGTAGTCTGACGTAAAGTAAAGCTAGCGGTTAGTAGTCTGACGTAAAGTAAGGCTAGTAGTTAGTAGTCTGATGTAAAGCTAGTTGTTAGTAGTCTGACGTAAAGTAAGGCTAGTGGTTAGTAGTCTGATGTAAAGCTAGTGGTTAGTAGTCTGACGTAAAGTAAGGCTAGCGGTTAGTAGTCTGACGTAAAGTAAGGCTAGCGGTTAGTAGTCTGACGTAAAGTAAGGCTAGCGGTTAGTAGTCTGATGTAAAGCTAGCGGTTAGTAGTCTGATGTAAAGCTAGTGGTTAGTAGTCTGATGTAAAGCTAGTGGTTAGTAGTCTGATGTAAAGTAAGGCTAGTGGTTAGTAGTCTGATGTAAAGTAAGGCTAGCGGTTAGTAGTCTGATGTAAAGTAAGGCTAGCGGTTAGTAGTCTGATGTAAAGTAAGGCTAGCGGTTAGTAGTCTGATGTAAACTAAGGCTAGTGGTTAGTAGTCTGATGTAAAGTAAGGCTAGTGGTTAGTAGTCTGATGTAAAGTAAGGCTAGTGGTTAGTAATCTGATGTAAAGTAAGGCTAGTGGTTAGTAGTCTGATGTAAAGTAAGGCTAGCGGTTAGTAGTCTGATGTAAAGTAAGGCTAGCGGTTAGTAGTCTGATGTAAAGTAAGGCTAGCGGTTAGTAGTCTGATGTAAAGCTAGTGGTTAGTAGTCTGATGTAAAGCTAGTGGTTAGTAGTCTGATGTAAAGGAAGGCTAGCGGTTAGTAGTCTGATGTAAAGTAAGGCTAGTGGTTAGTAGTCTGATGTAAGGCTAGTGGTTAGTAGTCTGATGTAAGGCTAGTGGTTAGTAGTCTGATGTAAAGCTAGTGGTTAGTAGTCTGATATAAAGCTAGCGGTTAGTAGTCTGATGTAAAGCTAGTGGTTAGTAGTCTGATGTAAAGCTAGTGGTTAGTAGTCTGATGTAAAGTAAGGCTAGCGGTTAGTAGTCTGATGTAAAGTAAGGCTAGCGGTTAGTAGTCTGATGTAAAGTAAGGCTAGCGGTTAGTAGTCTGATGTAAAGTAAGGCTAGTGGTTAGTAGTCTGATGTAAAGTAAGGCTAGTGGTTAGTAGTCTGACGTAAAGTAAAGCTAGTGGTTAGTAGTCTGATGTAAAGTAAGGCTAGTGGTTAGTAGTCTGACGTGAAGTAAGGCTAGTGGTTAGTCGTTAGTAGTCTGATGTAAAGTAAGGCTAGCGGTTAGTAGTCTGACGTAAAGTAAGGGTAGTGGTTAGTAGTCTGATGTAAAGTAAGGCTAGTGGTTAGTAGTCTGACGTAAAGTAAGGCTAGCGGTTAGTAGTCTGATGTAAAGTAAGGCTAGCGGTTAGTAGTCTGATGTAAAGTAAGGCTAGTGGTTAGTAGTCTGATGTAAAGCTAGCGGTTAGTAGTCTGATGTAAAGTAAGGCTAGTGGTTAGTAGTCTGACGTAAAGTAAGGCTAGTGGTTAGTAGTCTGATGTAAAGTAAGGTTAGTGGTTAGTAGTCTGATGTAAAGCTAGCGGTTAGTAGTCTGATGTAAAGTAAGGCTAGTGGTTAGTAGTCTGATGTAAGGCTAGTGGTTAGTAGTCTGATGTAAAGTAAGGCTAGTGGTTAGTAGTCTGATGTAAAGCTAGTGGTTAGTAGTCTGACATAAAGTAAAGCTAGTGGTTAGTAGTCTGATGCAAAGTAAGGCTAGTGGTTAGTAGTCTGATGTAAAGTAAGGCTAGTGGTTAGTAGTCTGATGTAAAGTAAGGCTAGTGGTTAGTAGTCTGATGTAAAGTAAGGCTAGTGGTTAGTAGTCTGATGTAAAGTAAGGCTAGTGGTTAGTAGTCTGATGTAAAGTAAGGCTAGTGGTTAGTAGTCTGATGTAAAGCTAGTGGTTAGTAGTCTGATGTAAAGTAAGGCTAGTAGTTAGTAGTCTGATGTAAAGTAAGGCTAGTGGTTAGTAGTCTGATGTAAAGTAAGGCTAGTGGTTAGTAGTCTGATGTAAAGTAAGGCTAGTGGTTAGTAGTCTGATGTAAAGTAGTGGTTAGTAGTCTGATGTAAAGTAAGGCTAGTGGTTAGTAGTCTGATGTAAAGTAAGGCTAGTGGTTAGTAGTCTGATGTAAAGTAAGGCTAGTGGTTAGTAGTCTGATGTAAAGTAAGGCTAGTGGTTAGTAGTCTGATGTAAAGTAAGGCTAGTGGTTAGTAGTCTGACGTAAAAAGTAAGGCTAGTGGGTTAGTAGTCTGACGTAAAGTAAGGCTAGCGGTTAGTAGTCTGACGTAAAGGAAGGCTAGCGGTTAGTAGTCTGACGTAAAGGAAGGCTAGCGGTTAGTAGTCTGATGTAAAGCTAGCGGTTTGTAGTCTGATGTAAAGCTAATGGTTAGTAGTCTGACGTAAAGTAAGGCTAGTGGTTAGTAGTCTGACGTAAAGTAAGGCTAGTGGTTAGTAGTCTGATGTAAAGCTAGCGGTTAGTAGTCTGATGTAAAGCTAGTGGTTAGTAGTCTGACGTAAAGTAAGGCTAGTGGTTAGTAGTCTGATGTAAAGTAAGGCTAGTGGTTAGTAGTCTGACGTAAAGTAAGGCTAGTGGTTAGTAGTCTGATGTAAAGTAAGGCTAGCGGTTAGTAGTCTGATGTGATGTAAAGCTAGTGGTTAGTAGTCTGATGTAAAGCTAGCGGTTAGTAGTCTGATGTAAAGCTAGTGGTTAGTAGTCTGATGTAAAGTAAGGCTAGTGGTTAGTAGTCTGATGTAAAGTAAGGCTAGTGGTTAGTAGTCTGATGTAAAGCTAGCGGTTAGTAATCTGATGTAAAGGAAGGCTAGCGGTTAGTAGTCTGACGTAAAGGAAGGCTAGCGGTTAGTAGTCTGACGTAAAGGAAGGCTAGCGGTTAGTAGTCTGACGTAAAGGAAGGCTAGCGGTTAGTAGTCTGACGTAAAGTAAGGCTAGCGGTTAGTAGTCTGATGTAAAGTAAGGCTAGCGGTTAGTAGTCTGATGTAAAGTAAGGCTAGCGGTTAGTAGTCTGATGTAAAGTAAGGCTAGTGGTTAGTAGTCTGATGTAAAGTAAGGCTAGTGGTTAGTAGTCTGATGTAAAGTAAGGCTAGTGGTTAGTAGTCTGATGTAAAGTAAGGCTAGTGGTTAGTAGTCTGATGTAAAGTAAGGCTAGCAGGTTAGTAGTCTGATGTAAAGTAAGGCTAGCAGGTTAGTAGTCTGACGTAAAGGAAGGCTAGTGGTTAGTAGTCTGATGTAAAGTAAGGCTAGTGGTTAGTAGTCTGATGTAAAGTAAGGCTAGCGGTTAGTAGTCTGATGTAAGGCTAGTGGTTAGTAGTCTGATGTAAAGCTAGTGGTTAGTAGTCTGATGTAAAGCTAGCGGTTAGTAGTCTGATGTAAAGCTAGCGGTTAGTAGTCTGATGTAAAGCTAGCGGTTAGTAGTCTGATGTAAAGCTAGTGGTTAGTAGTCTGATGTAAAGTAAGGCTAGCGGTTAGTAGTCTGATGTAAAGTAAGGCTAGCGGTTAGTAGTCTGACGTAAAGTAAAGCTAGCAGGTTAGTAGTCTGATGTAAAGTAAGGCTAGCAGGTTAGTAGTCTGACGTAAAGGAAGGCTAGCGGTTAGTAGTCTGATGTAAAGCTAGTGGTTAGTAGTCTGATGTAAAGTAAGGCTAGTGGTTAGTAGTCTGATGTAAAGTAAGGCTAGCGGTTAGTAGTCTGACGTAAAGTAAAGCTAGTGGTTAGTAGTCTGATGTAAAGCTAGTGCTATGTAAAGCTAGTTAGTAGTCTGATGTAAAGCTAGCGGTTAGTAGTCTGATGTAAAGCTAGCGGTTAGTAGTCTGATGTAAAGCTAGTGGTTAGTAGTCTGATGTAAAGTAAGGCTAGCGGTTAGTAGTCTGATGTAAAGTAAGGCTAGCGGTTAGTAGTCTGACGTAAAGTAAAGCTAGTGGTTAGTAGTCTGACGTAAAGGAAGGCTAGCGGTTAGTAGTCTGATGTAAAGCTAGTGGTTAGTAGTCTGATGTAAAGCTAGTGGTTAGTAGTCTGATGTAAAGTAAGGCTAGCGGTTAGTAGTCTGATGTAAAGTAAGGCTAGCGGTTAGTAGTCTGATGTAAAGTAAGGCTAGTGGTTAGTAGTCTGATGTAAAGTAAGGCTAGTGGTTAGTAGTCTGATGTAAAGTAAGGCTAGTGGTTAGTAGTCTGATGTAAAGTAAGGCTAGTGGTTAGTAATCTGATGTAAAGTAAGGCTAGTGGTTAGTAGTCTGATGTAAAGTAAGGCTAGCGGTTAGTAGTCTGATGTAAAGTAAGGCTAGCGGTTAGTAGTCTGATGTAAAGTAAGGCTAGCGGTTAGTAGTCTGATGTGATGTAAAGCTAGTGGTTAGTAGTCTGACGTAAAGTAAGGCTAGTGGTTAGTAGTCTGACGTAAAGTAAGGCTAGCGGTTAGTAGTCTGACGTAAAGTAAGGCTAGCGGTTAGTAGTCTGACGTAAAGGAAGGCTAGCGGTTAGTAGTCTGAAGTAAAGCTAGTGGTTAGTAGTCTGATGTAAAGCTAGTGGTTAGTAGTCTGATGTAAAGTAAAGCTAGTGGTTAGTAGTCTGATGTAAAGTAAGGCTAGCGGTTAGTAGTCTGATGTAAAGCTAGTGGTTAGTAGTCTGATGTAAAGCTAGTGGTTAGTAGTCTGATGTAAAGTAAGGCTAGCGGTTAGTAGTCTGATGTAAAGTAAGGCTAGCGGTTAGTAGTCTGATGTAAAGTAAGGCTAGCGGTTAGTAGTCTGATGTAAAGTAAGGCTAGCGGTTAGTAGTCTGATGTAAAGTATGGCTAGTGGTTAGTAGTCTGATGTAAAGTAAGGCTAGTGGTTAGTAGTCTGATGTAAATTAAGGCTAGTGGTTAGTAGTCTGATGTAAAGTAAGGCTAGCGGTTAGTAGTCTGATGTAAAGTAAGGCTAGCGGTTAGTAGTCTGATGTAAAGCTAGTGGTTAGTAGTCTGATGTAAAGCTAGTGGTTAGTAGTCTGATGTAAAGGAAGGCTAGCGGTTAGTAGTCTGATGTAAAGGAAGGCTAGTGGTTAGTAGTCTGATGTAAAGCTAGTGGTTAGTAGTCTGATGTAAAGTAAGGCTAGTGGTTAGTAGTCTGATGTAAAGCTAGTGGTTAGTAGTCTGATGTAAAGCTAGTGGTTAGTAGTCTGATATAAAGCTAGCGGTTAGTAGTCTGATGTAAAGCTAGTGGTTAGTAGTCTGATGTAAAGCTAGTGGTTAGTAGTCTGATGTAAAGTAAGGCTAGCGGTTAGTAGTCTGATGTAAAGTAAGGCTAGCGGTTAGTAGTCTGATGTAAAGTAAGGCTAGTGGTTAGTAGTCTGATGTAAAGTAAGGCTAGTGGTTAGTAGTCTGACGTAAAGTAAAGCTAGTGGTTAGTAGTCTGATGTAAAGTAAGGCTAGTGGTTAGTAGTCTGACGTGAAGTAAGGCTAGTGGTTAGTCGTTAGTAGTCTGATGTAAAGTAAGGCTAGCGGTTAGTAGTCTGACGTAAAGTAAGGCTAGTGGTTAGTAGTCTGATGTAAAGTAAGGCTAGTGGTTAGTAGTCTGACGTAAAGTAAAGCTAGTGGTTAGTAGTCTGATGTAAAGTAAGGCTAGTGGTTAGTAGTCTGACGTAAGGCTAGTGGTTAGTAGTCTGATGTAAAGCTAGTGGTTAGTAGTCTGATGTAAAGTAAGGCTAGCGGTTAGTAGTCTGATGTAAAGTAAGGCTAGTGGTTAGTAGTCTGATGTAAAGTAAGGCTAGTGGTTAGTAGTCTGATGTAAAGTAAGGCTAGTGGTTAGTAGTCTGATGTAAAGCTAGTGGTTAGTAGTCTGATGTAAAGCTAGTGGTTAGTAGTCTGATGTAAAGCTAGTGGTTAGTAGTCTGATGTAAAGTAAGGCTAGTGGTTAGTAGTCTGATGTAAAGTAAGGCTAGTGGTTAGTAGTCTGATGTAAAGTAAGGCTAGTGGTTAGTAGTCTGATGTAAAGTAAGGCTAGTGGTTAGTAGTCTGACGTAAAGTAAGGCTAGTGGTTAGTAGTCTGACGTAAAGTAAGGCTAGTGGTTAGTAGTCTGACGTAAAGTAAGGCTAGCGGTTAGTAGTCTGACGTAAAGTAAGGCTAGCGGTTAGTAGTCTGACGTAAAGGAAGGCTAGCGGTTAGTAGTCTGACGTAAAGGAAGGCTAGCGGTTAGTAGTCTGATGTAAAGCTAGTGGTTTGTAGTCTGATGTAAAGCTAATGGTTAGTAGTCTGACGTAAAGTAAGGCTAGTGGTTAGTAGTCTGACGTAAAGTAAGGCTAGTGGTTAGTAGTCTGATGTAAAGCTAGCGGTTAGTAGTCTGATGTAAAGCTAGTGGTTAGTAGTCTGACGTAAAGTAAGGCTAGTGGTTAGTAGTCTGACGTAAAGTAAGGCTAGTGGTTAGTAGTCTGACGTAAAGTAAGGCTAGTGGTTAGTAGTCTGATGTAAAGTAAGGCTAGCGGTTAGTAGTCTGATGTGATGTAAAGCTAGCGGTTAGTAGTCTGATGTAAAGCTAGCGGTTAGTAATCTGATGTAAAGTAAGGCTAGTGGTTAGTAGTCTGATGTAAAGCTAGCGGTTAGTAATCTGATGTAAAGGAAGGCTAGCGGTTAGTAGTCTGACGTAAAGGAAGGCTAGCGGTTAGTAGTCTGACGTAAAGGAAGGCTAGCGGTTAGTAGTCTGACGTAAAGGAAGGCTAGCGGTTAGTAGTCTGATGTAAAGTAAGGCTAGCGGTTAGTAGTCTGATGTAAAGTAAGGCTAGCGGTTAGTAGTCTGATGTAAAGTAAGGCTAGCGGTTAGTAGTCTGATGTAAAGTAAGGCTAGTGGTTAGTAGTCTGATGTAAAGTAAGGCTAGTGGTTAGTAGTCTGATGTAAAGTAAGGCTAGTGGTTAGTAGTCTGATGTAAAGTAAGGCTAGTGGTTAGTAGTCTGATGTAAAGTAAGGCTAGTGGTTAGTAGTCTGATGTAAAGTAAGGCTAGCAGGTTAGTAGTCTGATGTAAAGTAAGGCTAGCAGGTTAGTAGTCTGATGTAAAGTAAGGCTAGCAGGTTAGTAGTCTGACGTAAAGGAAGGCTAGCGGTTAGTAGTCTGATGTAAAGCTAGTGGTTAGTAGTCTGATGTAAAGTAAGGCTAGTGGTTAGTAGTCTGATGTAAAGTAAGGCTAGCGGTTAGTAGTCTGATGTAAGGCTAGTGGTTAGTAGTCTGATGTAAAGCTAGTGGTTAGTAGTCTGATGTAAAGCTAGCGGTTAGTAGTCTGATGTAAAGCTAGCGGTTAGTAGTCTGATGTAAAGCTAGCGGTTAGTAGTCTGATGTAAAGCTAGCGGTTAGTAGTCTGATGTAAAGCTAGCGGTTAGTAGTCTGATGTAAAGCTAGCGGTTAGTAGTCTGATGTAAAGCTAGTGGTTAGTAGTCTGATGTAAAGTAAGGCTAGCGGTTAGTAGTCTGATGTAAAGTAAGGCTAGCGGTTAGTAGTCTGACGTAAAGTAAAGCTAGTGGTTAGTAGTCTGACGTAAAGTAAGGCTAGTGGTTAGTCGTTAGTAGTCTGATGTAAAGTAAGGCTAGTGGTTAGTAGTCTGACGTAAAATAAGGCTAGTGGTTAGTAGTCTGATGTAAAGTAAGGCTAGTGGTTAGTAGTCTGATGTAAAGTAAGGCTAGTGGTTAGTAGTCTGATGTAAAGTAAGGCTAGTGGTTAGTAGTCTGATGTAAAGTAAGGCTAGTGGTTAGTAGTCTGATGTAAAGCTAGTGGTTAGTAGTCTGATGTAAAGTAAGGCTAGTGGTTAGTAGTCTGATGTAAAGTAAGGCTAGTGGTTAGTAGTCTGATGTAAAGTAAGGCTAGTGGTTAGTAGTCTGATGTAAAGTAAGGCTAGTGGATGTAAAGTAGTCTCTGATGTAAAGTAAGGCTAGTGGTTAGTAGTCTGACGTAAAGTAAGGCTAGTGGTTAGTAGTCTGACGTAAAGTAAGGCTAGTGGTTAGTAGTCTGACGTAAAGTAAGGCTAGCGGTTAGTAGTCTGACGTAAAGGAAGGCTAGCGGTTAGTAGTCTGACGTAAAGGTTAGGCTAGCGGTTAGTAGTCTGACGTAAAGGAAGGCTAGCGGTTAGTAGTCTGATGTAAAGCTAGTGGTTTGTAGTCTGATGTAAAGCTAATGGTTAGTAGTCTGACGTAAAGTAAGGCTAGTGGTTAGTAGTCTGACGTAAAGTAAGGCTAGTGGTTAGTAGTCTGATGTAAAGCTAGCGGTTAGTAGTCTGATGTAAAGCTAGTGGTTAGTAGTCTGACGTAAAGTAAGGCTAGTGGTTAGTAGTCTGACGTAAAGTAAGGCTAGTGGTTAGTAGTCTGACGTAAAGTAAGGCTAGCGGTTAGTAGTCTGATGTGATGTAAAGCTAGCGGTTAGTAGTCTGATGTAAAGCTAGCGGTTAGTAATCTGATGTAAAGTAAGGCTAGTGGTTAGTAGTCTGATGTAAAGCTAGCGGTTAGTAATCTGATGTAAAGGAAGGCTAGCGGTTAGTAGTCTGACGTAAAGGAAGGCTAGCGGTTAGTAGTCTGACGTAAAGGAAGGCTAGCGGTTAGTAGTCTGACGTAAAGGAAGGCTAGCGGTTAGTAGTCTGACGTAAAGGAAGGCTAGCGGTTAGTAGTCTGATGTAAAGTAAGGCTAGCGGTTAGTAGTCTGATGTAAAGTAAGGCTAGCGGTTAGTAGTCTGATGTAAAGTAAGGCTAGCGGTTAGTAGTCTGATGTAAAGTAAGGCTAGTGGTTAGTAGTCTGATGTAAAGTAAGGCTAGTGGTTAGTAGTCTGATGTAAAGTAAGGCTAGTGGTTAGTAGTCTGATGTAAAGTAAGGCTAGTGGTTAGTAGTCTGATGTAAAGTAAGGCTAGCAGGTTAGTAGTCTGATGTAAAGTAAGGCTAGCAGGTTAGTAGTCTGATGTAAAGTAAGGCTAGCAGGTTAGTAGTCTGACGTAAAGGAAGGCTAGCGGTTAGTAGTCTGATGTAAAGCTAGTGGTTAGTAGTCTGATGTAAAGTAAGGCTAGTGGTTAGTAGTCTGATGTAAAGTAAGGCTAGCGGTTAGTAGTCTGATGTAAGGCTAGTGGTTAGTAGTCTGATGTAAAGCTAGTGGTTAGTAGTCTGATGTAAAGCTAGCGGTTAGTAGTCTGATGTAAAGCTAGCGGTTAGTAGTCTGATGTAAAGCTAGCGGTTAGTAGTCTGATGTAAAGCTAGCGGTTAGTAGTCTGATGTAAAGCTAGCGGTTAGTAGTCTGATGTAAAGCTAGCGGTTAGTAGTCTGATGTAAAGTAAGGCTAGCGGTTAGTAGTCTGATGTAAAGTAAGGCTAGCGGTTAGTAGTCTGACGTAAAGTAAAGCTAGTGGTTAGTAGTCTGACGTAAAGTAAGGCTAGTGGTTAGTAGTCTGACGTAAGGCTAGTGGTTAGTAGTCTGATGTAAAGTAAGGCTAGTGGTTAGTAGTCTGACGTAAAGTAAGGCTAGTGGTTAGTAGTCTGACGTAAAGTAAGGCTAGTGGTTAGTAGTCTGATGTAAAGCTAGCGGTTAGTAGTCTGATGTAAAGTAAGGCTAGTGGTTAGTAGTCTGATGTAAAGCTAGTGGTTAGTAGTCTGATGTAAGGCTAGTGGTTAGTAGTCTGATGTAAAGTAAGGCTAGTGGTTAGTAGTCTGATGTAAAGCTAGTGGTTAGTAGTCTGATGTAAAGCTAGTGGTTAGTAGTCTGATGTAAAGTAAGGCTAGTGGTTAGTAGTCTGATGTAAAGTAAGGCTAGTGGTTAGTAGTCTGATGTAAAGTAAGGCTAGTGGTTAGTAGTCTGATGTAAAGTAAGGCTAGTGGTTAGTAGTCTGATGTAAAGTAAGGCTAGTGGTTAGTAGTCTGATGTAAAGTAAGGCTAGTGGTTAGTAGTCTGATGTAAAGTAAGGCTAGTGGTTAGTAGTCTGACGTAAAGTAAGGCTAGCGGTTAGTAGTCTGACGTAAAGTAAGGCTAGCGGTTAGTAGTCTGACGTAAAGTAAGGCTAGCGGTTAGTAGTCTGACGTAAAGCTAGTGGTTAGTAGTCTGATGTAAAGTAAGGCTAGTGGTTAGTAGTCTGATGTAAAGTAAGGCTAGCGGTTAGTAGTCTGATGTAAAGTAAGGCTAGTGGTTAGTAGTCTGATGTAAAGTAATGGTTAGTAGTCTGACGTAAAGTAAGGCTAGTGGTTAGTAGTCTGACGTAAAGTAAGGCTAGTGGTTAGTAGTCTGATGTAAAGCTAGTGGTTAGTAGTCTGATGTAAAGCTAGTGGTTAGTAGTCTGATGTAAAGTAAGGCTAGTGGTTAGTAGTCTGACGTAAAGTAAGGCTAGTGGTTAGTAGTCTGATGTAAAGTAAGGCTAGCGGTTAGTAGTCTGATGTGATGTAAGGCTAGCGGTTAGTAGTCTGATGTAAAGCTAGCGGTTAGTAGTCTGATGTAAAGTAAGGCTAGTGGTTAGTAGTCTGACGTAAAGTAAGGCTAGTGGTTAGTAGTCTGATGTAAAGTAAGGCTAGTGGTTAGTAGTCTGATGTAAAGTAAGGCTAGCGGTTAGTAGTCTGATGTAAAGTAAGGCTAGCGGTTAGTAGTCTGACGTAAAGTAAGTCTGACGTAAAGCTAGTGGTTAGTAGTCTGATGTAAAGTAAGGCTAGCGGTTAGTAGTCTGATGTAAAGGCTAGCGGTTAGTAGTCTGATGTAAAGTAAGGCTAGCGGTTAGTAGTCTGATGTAAAGCTAAGTAGTCTGATGTAAAGCTAGCGGTTAGTAGTCTGATGTAAAGTAAGGCTAGTGGTTAGTAGTCTGATGTAAAGTAAGGCTAGTGGTTAGTAGTCTGATGTAAAGTAAGGCTAGTGGTTAGTAGTCTGATGTAAAGTAAGGCTAGTGGTTAGTAGTCTGATGTAAAGTAAGGCTAGTGGTTAGTAGTCTGATGTAAAGTAAGGCTAGTGGTTAGTAGTCTGATGTAAAGTAAGGTCTGATGTAAGGCTAGGTTAGTAGTCTGATGTAAAGTAAGGCTAGTGGTTAGTAGTCTGATGTAAAGCTAGTGGTTAGTAGTCTGATGTAAAGTAAGGCTAGTGGTTAGTAGTCTGATGTAAAGTAAGGCTAGTGGTTAGTAGTCTGATGTAAAGTAAGGCTAGTGGTTAGTAGTCTGATGTAAAGTAAGGCTAGTGGTTAGTAGTCTGATGTAAAGCTAGCGGTTAGTAGTCTGAGTCTGAAAGTAAGGCTAGTGGTTAGTAGTCTGATGTAAAGTAAGGCTAGTGGTTAGTAGTCTGATGTAAAGCTAGCGGTTAGTAGTCTGATGTAAAGCTAGTGGTTAGTAGTCTGATGTAAAGCTAGCGGTTAGTAGTCTGATGTAAAGCTAGTGGTTAGTAGTCTGATGTAAAGCTAGTGGTTAGTAGTCTGATGTAAAGTAAGGCTAGCGGTTAGTAGTCTGATGTAAAGTAAGGCTAGCGGTTAGTAGTCTGATGTAAAGTAAAGCTAGTGGTTAGTAGTCTGATGTAAAGTAAGGCTAGTGGTTAGTAGTCTGATGTAAAGGCTAGTGGTTAGTAGTCTGATGTAAAGTAAGGCTAGTGGTTAGTAGTCTGACGTAAAAAAAGTAAGGCTAGTGGTTAGTAGTCTGATGTAAAGTAAGGCTAGTGGTTAGTAGTCTGAGTAAAGCTGGTTAGTAGTCTGATGTAAAGTAAGGCTAGTGGTTAGTAGTCTGATGTAAAGCTAGTGGTTAGTAGTCTGATGTAAAGCTAGTAGTCTGATGTAAAAGCTAGTGGTTAGTAGTCTGATGTAAAGCTAGTGGTTAGTAGTCTGATGTAAAGTAAGGCTAGTGGTTAGTAGTCTGACGTAAAGTAAGGCTAGTGGTTAGTAGTCTGATGTAAAGTAAGGCTAGTGGTTAGTAGTCTGATGTAAAGTAAGGCTAGTGGTTAGTAGTCTGATGTAAAGTAAGGCTAGTGGTTAGTAGTCTGATGTAAAGTAAGGCTAGTGGTTAGTAGTCTGATGTAAAGTAAGGCTAGTGGTTAGTAGTCTGATGTAAAGTAAGGCTAGTGGTTAGTAGTCTGACTAAAGTAAGGCTAGTTAGTAGTCTGATGTAAAGCTAGTGGTTAGTAGTCTGATGTAAAGTAAGGCTAGTGGTTAGTAGTCTGATGTAAAGTAAGGCTAGTGGTTAGTAGTCTGATGTAAAGCTAAGGCGGTTAGTAGTCTGATGTAAAGCTAGCGGTTAGTAGTCTGATGTAAAGCTAGCGGTTAGTAGTCTGATGTAAAGTAAGGCTAGTGGTTAGTAGTCTGACGTAAAGTAAGGCTAGTGGTTAGTAGTCTGATGTAAAGTAAGGCTAGTGGTTAGTAGTCTGATGTAAAGCTAGCGGTTAGTAGTCTGATGTAAAGTAAGGCTAGTGGTTAGTAGTCTGATGTAAAGCTAGTGGTTAGTAGTCTGATGTAAGGCTAGTGGTTAGTAGTCTGATGTAAAGTAAGGCTAGTGGTTAGTAGTCTGATGTAAAGCTAGTGGTTAGTAGTCTGACATAAAGTAAAGCTAGTGGTTAGTAGTCTGATGTAAAGTAAGGCTAGTGGTTAGTAGTCTGATGTAAAGTAAGGCTAGTGGTTAGTAGTCTGATGTAAAGTAAGGCTAGTGGTTAGTAGTCTGACGTAAAGTAAGGCTAGTGGTTAGTAGTCTGATGTAAAGCTAGTGGTTAGTAGTCTGATGTAAAGTAAGGCTAGTGGTTAGTAGTCTGACGTAAAGTAAAGCTAGTGGTTAGTAGTCTGATGTAAAGTAAGGCTAGCGGTTAGTAGTCTGACGTAAAGTAAGGCTAGCGGTTAGTAGTCTGATGTAAAGTAAGGCTAGCTGTTAGTAGTCTGACGTAAAGTAAGGCTAGCGGTTAGTAGTCTGATGTAAAGCTAGCGGTTAGTAGTCTGATGTAAAGCTAGTGGTTAGTAGTCTGATGTAAAGTAAGGCTAGTGGTTAGTAGTCTGATGTAAGGCTAGTGGTTAGTAGTCTGACGTAAGGCTAGTGGTTAGTAGTCTGACGTAAGGCTAGTGGTTAGTAGTCTGATGTAAAGTAAGGCTAGTGGTTAGTAGTCTGACGTAAGGCTAGTGGTTAGTAGTCTGATGTAAAGTAAGGCTAGTGGTTAGTAGTCTGATGTAAAGTAAGGCTAGTGGTTAGTAGTCTGATGTAAAGTAAGGCTAGTGGTTAGTAGTCTGATGTAAAGTAAGGCTAGTGGTTAGTAGTCTGATGTAAAGTAAGGCTAGTGGTTAGTAGTCTGACGTAAAGTAAGGCTAGTGGTTAGTAGTCTGATGTAAAGCTAGTGGTTAGTAGTCTGATGTAAAGTAAGGCTAGTGGTTAGTAGTCTGATGTAAAGCTAGTGGTTAGTAGTCTGATGTAAAGTAAAGTCTGATGTAAAGCTAGCGGTTAGTAGTCTGATGTAAAGTAAGGCTAGTGGTTAGTAGTCTGACGTAAAGTAAGGCTAGTGGTTAGTAGTCTGACGTAAAGTAAGGCTAGCGGTTAGTAGTCTGATGTAAAGCTAGCGGTTAGTAGTCTGATGTAAAGTTAAGGCTAGTGGTTAGTAGTCTGATGTAAAGCTAGTGGTTAGTAGTCTGATGTAAGGCTAGTGGTTAGTAGTCTGATGTAAAGTAAGGCTAGTGGTTAGTAGTCTGATGTAAAAGGCTAGTGGTTAGTAGTCTGACGTAAAGCTAGTGGTTAGTAGTCTGATGTAAAGTAAGGCTAGTGGTTAGTAGTCTGATGTAAAGTAAGGCTAGTGGTTAGTAGTCTGATGTAAAGTAAGGCTAGTGGTTAGTAGTCTGACGTAAAGTAAGGCTAGTGGTTAGTAGTCTGATGTAAAAGGCTAGTGGTTAGTAGTCTGATGTAAAGTAAGGCTAGTGGTTAGTAGTCTGACGTAAAGTAAGGCTAGTGGTTAGTAGTCTGATGTAAAAGGCTAAGGCTAGTCGGTTAGTAGTCTGATGTAAAGCTAAGGCTAGTGGTTAGTCGTTAGTAGTCTGATGTAAAGCTAGCGGTTAGTAGTCTGATGTAAAGCTAAGGCTAGTAGTCTGATGTAAAAAGGAAGGCTGGTTAGTAGTCTGATGTAAAGTAAGGCTAGTGGTTAGTAGTCTGATGTAAAGTAAGGCTAGTGGTTAGTAGTCTGATGTAAAGTAAGGCTAGTGGTTAGTAGTCTGACGTAAGGCTAGTGGTTAGTAGTCTGACGTAAGGCTAGTGGTTAGTAGTCTGACGTAAGGCTAGTGGTTAGTAGTCTGACGTAAGGCTAGTGGTTAGTAGTCTGATGTAAAGTAAGGCTAGTGGTTAGTAGTCTGATGTAAAGTAAGGCTAGTGGTTAGTAGTCTGACGTAAAGTAAAGCTAGTGGTTAGTAGTCTGATGTAAAGTAAGGCTAGTGGTTAGTAGTCTGATGTAAAGTAAGGCTAGTGGTTAGTAGTCTGATGTAAAGTAAGGCTAGTGGTTAGTAGTCTGATGTAAAGTAAGGCTAGTGGTTAGTAGTCTGACGTAAGGCTAGTGGTTAGTAGTCTGACGTAAGGCTAGTGGTTAGTAGTCTGATGTAAAGTAAGGCTAGTGGTTAGTAGTCTGATGTAAAGTAAGGCTAGTGGTTAGTAGTCTGACGTAAAGTAAAGCTAGTGGTTAGTAGTCTGATGTAAAGTAAGGCTAGTGGTTAGTAGTCTGATGTAAAGTAAGGCTAGTGGTTAGTAGTCTGTAAAGTAAAGCTAGTGGTTAGTAGTCTGATGTAAAGTAAAGCTAGTGGTTAGTAGTCTGATGTAAAGTAAAGCTAGCGGTTAGTAGTCTGATGTAAAGCTAGCGGTTAGTAGTCTGATGTAAAGTAAAGCTAGTGGTTAGTAGTCTGACGTAAAGTAAGGCTAGTGGTTAGTAGTCTGATGTAAAGTAAGGCTAGTTATCGGTTAGTAATCTCTGAAGTAAAGTAGGTGAATGACATTAGTAGTCAAGTAGCTGAGTGACATTGGTCAAAATGAAGTGCATTAATGTTCCAGGTCTGATACAAATGCATTACACATTTTCCAATCTTTTCCTGACCTCTGGAGCTTTGTGTCAGGCATGGCAGCAGGCCATCCCACATCCTATGCTTGTTCTGGTTGGTAAGTTGTCAAGGAGGGTGGTCATGTGTGTTTGATTAGACAGCCACCGGTTGAAGCCCACACCCTATGCAACGGAGCGTCGTATACAGTCCGCTCCAAAGTAGGTAAACAACGCTGCGTAAAGTGTATAGCGGCCTCAAGGGAACAGTGTAGCGGCCCCAAGGGAACAGTGTAGCGGCCCCAAGGGAACAGTGTAGCGGCCTCAAGGGAACAGTGTAGCGGCCCCAAGGGAACAGTGTAGCGGCCCCAAGGGAACAGTGTAAGGGAACAGTGGCCCCAAGGGAACAGTGTAGCGGCCCCAAGGGAACAGTGTAGCGGCCCCAAGGGAACAGTGTAGCGGCCCCAAGGGAACAGTGTAGCGGCCCCAAGGGAACAGTGTAGCGGCCCCAAGGGAACAGTGTAGCGGCCCCAAGGGAACAGTGTAGCGGCCCCAAGGGAACAGTGTAGCGGCCCCAAGGGAACAGTGTAGCGGCCCCAAGGGAACAGTGTAGCGGCCCCAAGGGAACAGTGTAGCGGCCTCAAGGGAACAGTGTAGCGGCCTCAAGGGAACAGTGTAGCATGAGAAGCTGTTTGCAGCTTACTGACATTGGTTTCACATGGATATGGTTATGCTGTTTATGGTTTTTAACTTGGGAGAGGAGAACTATCATATCCTTTCTGTTGCAGACAAAGTCCAAGAAGTTCTGTAAGCTGATGGTGTCTTGGATCAAAGCCAGTGGTTTCTCCAGGACTGTCGTGCTGTCCAGCAGTCATGCTTACCAGAGGGATGACCAACAGCTACTGGGGTACATAACTGCTATCTACCAGAATTACTATGTTCAACTAAACTTTTTTTCCATTCCATTTATCACATAAATATATGGAGTGCATGGCAGAGAGCTCTGACTGACAAATCCTACATAAAATATATAACAAGTATTTCGCTATCATTGTCCATGTTCCGATATTCCACCAATGAACGTGATGACAGACGAACGTGATGACAGACGAACGTGATGACAGACGAACGTGATGACAGACAAACGTGATGAACGTGATGACAGACGAACGTGATGACAGACGAACGTGATGACAGACGAACGTGATGACAGACGAACGTGATGACAGATGAACGTGATGACAGATGAACGTGATGACAGATGAACGTGATGACAGATGAACGTGATGACAGACGAACGTGATGAACGTGATGACAGACGAACGTGATGAACGTGATGACAGACGAACGTGATGAACGTGATGACAGATGAACGTGATGACAGATGAACGTGATGAACGTGATGACAGACGAACGTGATGACAGACGAACGTGATGACAGACGAACGTGATGACAGACGAACGTGATGACAGACGAACCCCTTCCTTGCTCGCAGGTCTCCCCTGCGTTACCTGCAGACTCCCTCCATGCAGAAGCTGACTGGTGACCGGCTGAAGGAGATGGAGTGGAAGGAGATGGAGACAGTATCTACCTTCCCTGGGGTTACTGACTCAGAGCAGCGCCTCTATATACCTGGAGGGGGCGCCACTAAAGGCCTCTTCACTGACAGGTACAGGAGACTGACGGGGGGTGTAGGTAGAAGTCACCTCTGAACACTGATACAGGATCATATTTGTTTTTACTGGCTATATTATCCTCACACATGCAGTGTGGAACGCTGAACACTAGATCTGATAAAGAGGAATATGCAGAGAATCATTGTATAGTGTAGTATAGGTAGTATAAGGTAGTATAGTGTAGAGAATCATTGTATAGTGTAGTATAGTGTAGTATAGGTAGTAGAGTGCAGAGAATCATTGTATAGTGTAGTATAGGTAGTATAAGGTAGTATAGTGTAGAGAATCATTGTATAGTGTAGTAGAGTGCAGAGAATCATTGTATAGTGTAGTAGAGTGCAGAGAATCATTGTATAGTGTAGTATAAGGTAGTATAGGTAGTAGAGTGTAGAGAATCATTGTATAGTGTAGTATAGGTAGTATAGGTAGTAGAGTGCAGAGAATCATTGTATAGTGTAGTAGAGTGCAGAAAATCATTGTATAGTGTAGTAGAGTGTAGAGAATCATTGTATAGTGTAGTATAGTGTAGTATAGGTAGTAGAGTGCAGAGAATCATTGTATAGTGTAGTAGAGTGCAGAGAATCATTGTGTAGTATAGTGTAGTATAGGTAGTAGAGTGTAGAGAATCATTGTATAGTGTAGTATAGGTAGTATAGGTAGTATAAGGTAGTATAGTGTAGAGAATCATTGTATAGTGTAGTATAAGGTAGTAGAGTGTAGAGAATCATTGTATAGTGTAGTGTAGTATAGTGTAGTATAAGGTAGTAGAGTGTAGAGAATCATTGTATAGTGTAGTATAAGGTAGTATAGTGTAGAGAATCATTGTATAGTATAGTGTAGTATAGGTAGTAGAGTGTAGAGAATCATTGTATAGTGTAGTATAAGGTAGTATAGTGTAGAGAATCATTGTAGAGTGCAGAGAATCATTGTATAGTGTAGTGTAGTATAGTGTAGTATAGTGTAGTATAGTGTAGTATAAGGTAGTAGAGTGTAGAGAATCATTGTATAGTGTAGTATAGGTAGTATAGGTAGTAGAGTGCAGAGAATCATTGTATAGTGTAGTAGAGTGCAGAGAATCATTGTATAGTGTAGTAGAGTGTAGAGAATCATTGTATAGTGTAGTATAGTGTAGTATAAGGTAGTATAGTGTAGAGAATCATTGTATAGTGTAGTGTAGTATAGTGTAGTATAGTGTAGTATAAGGTAGTAGAGTGTAGAGAATCATTGTATAGTGTAGTGTAGTGTAGTATAGTGTAGTATAAGGTAGTAGAGTGTAGAGAATCATTGTATAGTGTAGTATAAGGTAGTAGAGTGTAGAGAATCATAGTGTAGTATAAGGTAGAGTGTAGAAAATCATAGTATAGTGTAGTATAGGTAGTATAGGTAGTATAAGGTAATATAGTGTAGAAAATCATAGTATAGTGTAGTATAAGGTAGTATAGTGTAGAGAATCATAGTATAGTGTAGTATAAGGTAGTAGAGTGTAGAAAATCATAGTATAGGTAGTATAAGGTAGTATAGTGTAGAGAATCATTGTATAGTGTAGTGTAGTAGAGTGTAGAGAATCATAGTATGAGGTAGTAGAGTGTAGAGAATCATAGTATAGTGTAGTATAAGGTAGTATAGTGTAGAGAATCATTGTATAGTGTAGTATAGTGTAGTATAGGTAGTAGAGTGTAGAGAATCATTGTATAGTGTAGTATAAGGTAGTATAGTGTAGAGAATCATTGTATAGTGTAGTAGAGTGCAGAGAATCATTGTATAGTGTAGTATACGGTAGTAGAGTGCAGATAATCATTGTATAGTATAGTGTAGTATAGTGTAGTATAGGTAGTAGAGTGTAGAGAATCATTGTATAGTGTAGTATAGGTAGTATAAGGTAGTATAGTGTAGAGAATCATTGTATAGTATAGTGTAGTATAGTATAGTGTAGTATAAGGTAGTAGAGTGTAGAGAATCATTGTATAAGGTAGTAGAGTGTAGAGAATCATTGTATAGTGTAGTGTAGTATAGTGTAGTATAAGGTAGTAGAGTGTAGAGAATCATTGTATAGTGTAGTATAAGGTAGTATAGTGTAGAGAATCATTGTATAGTATAGTGTAGTATAGTGTAGTATAGGTAGTAGAGTGTAGAGAATCATTGTATAGTGTAGTATAGGTAGTATAAGGTAGTATAGTGTAGAGAATCATTGTATAGTGTAGTATAAGGTAGTAGAGTGTAGAGAATCATAGTATAGTGTAGTATAAGGTAGTAGAGTGTAGAAAATCATAGTATAGGTAGTATAAGGTAGTATAGTGTAGAGAATCATTGTATAGTGTAGTGTAGTAGAGTGTAGAGAATCATAGTATGAGGTAGTAGAGTGTAGAGAATCATAGTATAGTGTAGTATAAGGTAGTATAGTGTAGAGAATCATTGTATAGTGTAGTATAGTGTAGTATAGGTAGTAGAGTGTAGAGAATCATTGTATAGTGTAGTATAGGTAGTATAAGGTAGTATAGTGTAGAGAATCATTGTATAGTGTAGTAGAGTGCAGAGAATCATTGTATAGTGTAGTATAAGGTAGTAGAGTGCAGATAATCATTGTATAGTATAGTGTAGTATAGTGTAGTATAGGTAGTAGAGTGTAGAGAATCATTGTATAGTGTAGTATAGGTAGTATAAGGTAGTAGAGTGTAGAGAATCATTGTATAAGGTAGTAGAGTGTAGAGAATCATTGTATAGTATAGTGTAGTATAGTGTAGTATAAGGTAGTAGAGTGTAGAGAATCATTGTATAAGGTAGTAGAGTGTAGAGAATCATTGTATAGTGTAGTGTAGTATAGTGTAGTATAAGGTAGTAGAGTGTAGAGAATCATTGTATAGTGTAGTATAAGGTAGTAGAGTGTAGAGAATCATTGTATAGTGTAGTATAGGTAGTATAAGGTAGTATAGTGTAGAGAATCATTGTATAGTGTAGTAGAGTGCAGAGAATCATTGTATAGTGTAGTAGAGTGCAGAGAATCATTGTATAGTGTAGTGTAGTATAGTGTAGTATAGTGTAGTAGAGTGTAGAGAATCATTGTATAGTGTAGTATAGGTAGTATAAGGTAGTATAGTGTAGAGAATCATTGTATAGTGTAGTGTAGTATAGTGTAGTATAGTGTAGTATAGTGTAGTATAAGGTAGTAGAGTGTAGAGAATCATTGTATAGTGTAGTGTAGTAGTATAGTGTAGTATAGTGTAGTATAGTGTAGTATAAGGTAGTAGAGTGTAGAGAATCATTGTATAGTGTAGTATAAGGTAGTACAGTGTAGAGAATCATTGTATAGTGTAGTGTAGTATAGTGTAGTATAAGGTAGTAGGGTGTAGAGAATCATTGTATAGTGTAGTATAAGGTAGTAGAGTGTAGAAAATCATAGTGTAGTATAGGTAGTATAGGTAGTATAAGGTAATATAGTGTAGAAAATCATAGTATAGTGTAGTATAGGTAGTATAAGGTAGTATAGTGTAGAGAATCATTGTATAGTGTAGTATAGGTAGTATAAGGTAGTATAGTGTAGAGAATCATTGTATAGTGTAGTATAAGGTAGTAGAGTGTAGAGAATCATAGTATAGTGTAGTATAAGGTAGTAGAGTGTAGAAAATCATAGTATAGGTAGTATAGGTAGTATAAGGTAGTATAGTGTAGAGAATCATTGTATAATGTAGTGTAGTAGAGTGTAGAGAATCATAGTATAAGGTAGTAGAGTGTAGAGAATCATAGTATAGTGTAGTATAAGGTAGTATAGTGTAGAGAATCATAGTATAGTGTAGTATAGGTAGTATAAGGTAGTATAGTGTAGAGAATCATTGTATAGTGTAGTATAAGGTAGTAGAGTGTAGAAAATCATAGTATAGGTAGTATAAGGTAGTAGAGTGTAGAGAATCATAGTATAGTGTAGTATAAGGTAGTAGAGTGTAGAAAATCATAGTATAGGTAGTATAGGTAGTATAAGGTAGTATAGTGTAGAGAATCATAGTATAGTGTAGTATAGGTAGTATAAGGTAGTAGAGTGTAGAGAATCATAGTGTAGTATAAGGTAGTGTAGAAAATCATAGTATAGGTAGTATAAGGTAGTATAGTGTAGAGAATCATTGTATAGTGTAGTATAAGGTAGTATAAGGTAGTAGAGGTAGTATAGTGTAGAGAATCATAGTATAGGTAGTATAGTGTAGAGAATCATAGTATAGGTAGTATAGTGTAGAGAATCATAGTATAGGTAGTATAAGGTAGTATAGGTAGTATAAGTGTAGAGAATCATAGTATAGGTAGTATAGGTAGTATAAGAGGTAGTATAGGGTAATATAGGTAGTATAGGGTAATATAGGTAGTATAAGGTAGTAGAGTGTAGAGAATCATAGTATAAGGTAGTATAGGTAGTATAAGGTAGTAGAGTGTAGAGAATCATAGTATAAGGTAGTATAGGTAGTATAAGGTAGTATAGGTAGTAGAGTGTAGAGAATCATTGTGTAATATAAGGTAATGTAGTGTAGAGAATCATAGTATAGGTAGTATAAGGTAGTATAGTGTAGAGAATCATAGTATAGGTAGTATAAGGTAGTATAGTGTAGAGAATCATAGTGTAGTATAAGGTAGTATAGTGTAGAGAATCATTGTATTGTATAAGGTAGTATAGTGTAGAGAATCATAGTATAGTATAGTATAGTGTAGTATAAGGTAGTAGAGTGTAGAGAATCATTGTATAGTGTAGTGTAGTATAGTGTAGTATAAGGTAGTAGAGTGTAGAGAATCATTGTATAGTGTAGTATAAGGTAGTATAGTGTAGAGAATCATTGTATAAGGTAGTATAAGGTAGTATAGTGTAGAGAATCATTGTATAGTGTAGTGTAGTATAGTGTAGTATAGGTAGTAGAGTGCAGAGAATCATTGTATAGTGTAGTATAGGTAGTATAAGGTAGTATAGTGTAGAGAATCATTGTATAGTGTAGTAGAGTGCAGAGAATCATTGTATAGTGTAGTATAAGGTAGTAGAGTGCAGAGAATCATTGTATAGTATAGTGTAGTATAGTGTAGTATAGGTAGTAGAGTGTAGAGAATCATTAGTATAAGGTAGTATAGTGTAGAGAATCATTGTAGTAGTAGTAGGTCATTGTATAAGGTAGTATAGTGTAGAGAATCATTGTATAGTGTAGTAGAGTGTAGAGAATCATTGTATAGTATAGTGTAGTATAAGGTAGTAGAGTGTAGAGAATCATTGTATAAGGTAGTAGAGTGTAGAGAATCATTGTATAGTGTAGTATAGTGTAGAGAATCATAGTATAGTGTAGAGAATCATAGTATAGTGTAGTATAGGTAGTATAAGGTAGTATAGTGTAGAGAATCATAGTATAGTGTAGTATAGGTAGTATAAGGTAGTATAGTGTAGAGAATCATTGTATAGTGTAGTATAGGTAGTAAGGTAGTATAGTGTAGTCATAGTATAGTGTAGTATAATATAAGGTAGTATAGTGTAGTATAGTGTAGTATAGGTAGTATAAGGTAGTATAGTGTAGAGAATCATTGTATAGTGTAGTAGTATAGGTAGTAGAGTGTAGAAAATCATAGTATAGTGTAGTATAGGTAGTATAGGTAGTATAAGGTAGTATAGTGTAGAGAATCATAGTATAGTGTAGTATAGGTAGTATAAGGTAGTAGAGTGTAGAGAATCATAGTGTAGTATAAGGTAGTGTAGAAAATCATAGTATAGGTAGTATAAGGTAGTATAGTGTAGAGAATCATTGTATAGTGTAGTATAAGGTAGTATAAGGTAGTAGAGGTAGTATAGTGTAGAGAATCATAGTATAGGTAGTATAGTGTAGAGAATCATAGTATAGGTAGTATAGTGTAGAGAATCATAGTAAAGGTAGTATAAGGTAGTATAGGTAGTAGAGTGTAGAGAATCATAGTATAGTGTAGTATAGGTAGTATGAGGTAGTATAGGGTAATATAGGTAGTATAGGGTAATATAGGTAGTATAAGGTAGTATAGGTAGTAGAGTGTAGAGAATCATAGTATAAGGTAGTATAGGTAGTATAGGTAGTATAAGGTAGTAGAGTGTAGAGAATCATAGTATAAGGTAGTATAAGGTAGTATAGGTAGTATAAGGTAGTAGAGTGTAGAGAATCATAGTATAAGGTAGTATAGGTAGTATAAGGTAGTATAGTGTAGAGAATCATAGTATAGGTAGTATAAGGTAGTATAGTGTAGAGAATCATAGTGTAGTATAAGGTAGTATAGTGTAGAGAATCATAGTGTAGTATAAGGTAGTATAGTGTAGAGAATCATAGTATAGGTAGTATAGGTAGTATATGGTAGTATAGTGTAGAGAATCATAGTATAGGTAGTATAGTGTAGAGAATCATAGTATAAGGTAATATAGGTAGTATAGGTAGTATATGGTAGTATAGTGTAGAGAATCATAGTATAGGTAGTATAGTGTAGAGAATCATTGTATAGTGTAGTATAAGGTAGTATAAGGTAGTATAGGTAGTAGAGTGTAGAGAATCATAGTATAGTGTAGTATAGTGTAGAGAATCATAGTATAGGTAGTATAGTGTAGAGAATCATTGTATAGTGTAGTATAAGGTAGTAGAGGTAGTATAGTGTAGAGAATCATAGTATAAGGTAGTATAGTGTAGAGAATCATTGTATAGTGTAGTAGAGTGTAGAGAATCATAGTATAGGTAGTATAGGTAGTATAGTGTAGAGAATCATTGTATAGGTAGTATAAGGTAGTATAGGTAGTATAGGGTAATATAGGTAGTATAGGGTAGTATAGGTAGTATAAGGTAGTAGAGTGTAGAGAATCATAGTATAGGTAGTATAAGGTAGTAGAGTGTAGAGAATCATTGTAGAGGTAGTAGAGGTAGTAGAGGTAGTAGAGGTAGTATAAGGTAGTAGAGTGTAGAAAATCATAGTATAGGTAGTATAAGGTAGTATAGTGTAGAGAATCATTGTATAGTGTAGTATAAGGTAGTATAAGGTAGTATAGTGTAGTATAGGGTAATATAGGTAGTATAGGGTAATATAGGTAGTATAGGGTGTATAAGGTAGTATAGTGTAATATAGGTAGTATAGTGTAGTATAGGGTAATATAGGTATTATAGGGTGTATAAGGTAGTATAGTGTAATATAGGTAGTATAGTGTAGTATAGGGTAATATAGGTAGTATAGGGTAATATAGGTAGTATAGGGTGTATAAGGTAGTATAGTGTAGTATAGGGTAATATAGGTAGTATAGGGTGTGTAGTATAGGGTAATATAGGTAGTATAGGGTGTATAAGATAGTGTAGAGAATCATTGTACCATCTAAACCGCTGTGAAATTGCTTTTCCATATTGTATTTTCAGATGTTTGAGGCTGATGTACCAAACAGAAAGTAAAAGATGCAAAACCTACATTTAAGAATGGGAAGTATAGAGATCTGTACCGCGTCTTAGACTGGCTTTCAATGAGGCTTTAAGGTTTTCTCCATGTCTCTGTGTTCCAGCTGTGCGGAGGACATTCCTCTCCATGTTGTTGTCTCTGTGTTCCAGCTGTGCTGAGGACATTCCTCTCCATGTTGTTGTCTCTGTATTCCAGCTGTGCGGAGGACATTCCTCTCCATGTTGTTGTCTCTGTGTTCCAGCTGTGCTGAGGACATTCTTCTCCATGGTGTTGTCTCTGTGTTCCAGCTGTGCGGAGGACATTCTTCTCCATGGTGTTGTCTCTGTGTTCCAGCTGTGCTGAGGACATTCTTCTCCATGTTGTTGTCTCTGTGTTCCAGCTGTGCGGAGGACATTCCTCTCCATGTTGTTGTCTCTGTGTTCCAGCTGTGCGGAGGACATTCCTCTCCATGTTGTTGTCTCTGTGTTCCAGCTGTGCGGAGGACATTCCTCTCCATGTTGTTGTCTCTGTGTTCCAGCTGTGCTGAGGACATTCTTCTCCATGTTGTTGTCTCTGTGTTCCAGCTGTGCGGAGGACATTCCTCTCCATGTTGTTGTCTCTGTGTTCCAGCTGTGCGGAGGACATTCTTCTCCATGGTGTTGTCTCTGTGTTCCAGCTGTGCTGAGGACATTCCTCTCCATGTTGTTGTCTCTGTGTTCCAGCTGTGCGGAGGACATTCCTCTCCATGTTGTTGTCTCTGTGTTCCAGCTGTGCTGAGGACATTCCTCTCCATGTTGTTGTCTCTGTGTTCCAGCTGTGCTGAGGACATTCCTCTCCATGTTGTTGTCTCTGTGTTCCAGCTGTGCGGAGGACATTCCTCTGGTGGTGGTGTTGATCTTCTGCTCTGAAGGAGACAACATCCCAGACGCCTTCACTCTCCTCAACCACCTCAACACCTGGCTCCACCTAGTGGACGCACCTGTAAGTGCTACTGTATGAGTACAGCCATATGATGTTATGGTTGCTTGTATATGTATTTACATTTGAGTTATTAAGAAGACACTCTTGTCCAGAGCAACTTAGTCAGTGCATTCAACTAAGTTAAGTAGGGAAAACAAGTACATGTCACATTCATTACAAGTACACCCTTTGAAATAGTCACTAACCTCTAGTTGCACGTGACATGCTGGTAGAATTACGTATAAAAATGGAAGTTTCCCTGAATTAAAGTCCCGGCCTCTAGGAGCGCCGCATCTGGGTGAGCATTTTCTTGTTTGCTTACGGCCTTATACAGCTGGTTGGTGGTAAATAGACAGCTACGAAGAATCTAGATGAACTCTGTTGGTAAATATTATGGTCTGCAGCTTATCGTGAGGTACTCTACCTCAGGTGAGCAAAACCTTGAGACTTCCTTTATATTAGAGATTGTGCACCAGCTGTTGACAGAGATGCACACCACCCCCTCCCTGATCTTACCGGTGGCTGCTGTTCTGTCTTGCCAAGGCACAGAAAAAACAGCTAACTGTATATTATCCATGTCGTTGTTCAGCCATGACTCTGAAACACAGGATGTCAGTTATTCATGCCTATTCCATCCTTCATAGGCCCAGACGGAGCCAAAGTGGAGGATACCAGCATCATGGAGGCTTCTCTTTGGCAGTGGCATCCCCCCTGCACTCTTCTAAATCACCCAGTGGAATCTCCCCTGCCCCAACTCTCCTAAATCACTCCCTGCCCCAACTCTCCTAAATCACCCCCTGCCCCAACTCTCCTAAATCACCCCCTGCCCCAACTCTCCTAAATCACTCCCTGCCCCAACTCTCCTAAATCACCCCCTGCCCCAACTCTCCTAAATCACTCCCTGCCCCAACTCTCCTAAATCACCCCCTGCCCCAACTCTCCTAAATCACCCCTGCTCTCCTAAATCACCCCTGCCCCAACTCTCCTAACTCTCCTAAATCACCCCCTGCCCCAACTCTCCTAAATCACCCCAACTGCCCCAACTCTCCTAAATCACCCCCTGCCCCAACTCTCCTAAATCACCCCCTGCCCCAACTCTCCTAAATCACCCCCTGCCCCAACTCTCCTAAATCACCCAGTGGAATCTCCCCTGCCCCAACTCTTCTAAATCACCCCTGCCCCAACTCTCCTAAATCACCCCCTGCCCCAACTCTCCTAAATCACCCCCTGCCCCAACTCTCCTAAATCACCCCCCCCTGCCCCAACTCTCCTAAATCACCCAGTGGAATCTCCCTGCCCCAACTCTTCTAAATCACCCCCTGCCCCAAATCTCCTAAATCACCCCCTGCCCCAACTCTCCTCCTAAATCACCCCTGCCCCAACTCTCCTAAATCACCCCTAAATCCCAACTCTCCTAAATCACCCCCTGCCCCAACTTTCCTAAATCACCCCTGCCCCAACTCTCCTAAATCACCCCTGCCCCAACTCTCCTAAATCACCCAGTGGAATCTCCCCCCCTGCCCCAACCCTTCTAAATCACCCCCTGCCCCAACTCTCCTAAATCACCCCCTGCCCCAACTTTCCTAAATCACCCCCTGCCCCAACTCTCCTAAATCACCCCCTGCCCCAACTCTCCTAAATCACCCAGTGGAATCTCCCTGCCCCAACCCTTCTAAATCACCCCTGCCCCAACTCTCCTAAATCACCCAGTGGAATCTCCCCTGCCCCAACTTTCCTAAATCACCCCTGCCCCAACTTTCCTAAATCACCCCCTGCCCCAACTCTCCTAAATCACCCCTGCCCCAACTCTCCTAAATCACCCCCTGCCCCAACTCTCCTAAATCACCCCCTGCCCCAACTCTCCTAAATCACCCAGTGGAATCTCCCTGCCCCAACTCTTCTAAATCACCCCTGCCCCAACTCTCCTAAATCACCCCCTGCCCCAACTCTCCTAAATCACCCAGTGGAATCTCCCCTGCCCCAACCCTTCTAAATCACCCCCCCTGCCCCAACTCTCCTAAATCACCCAGTGGAATCTCCCCTGCCCCAACTCTCCTAAATCACCCCCTGCCCCAACTCTCCTAAATCACTCCCTGCCCCAACTCTAAATCACCCCCTCCCTAAATCACCCCCCCTGCCCCAACTCTCCTAAATCACCCCCCCTGCCCCAAATCACCCCCTCTCTCTAAATCACCCCCTGCCCCAACTCTCCTAAATCACCCCCTGCCCCAACTCTCCTAAATCACCCAGTGGAATCTCCCTGCCCCAACTCTTCTAAATCACCCCCCTGCCCCAACTCTCCTAAATCACCCCCTGCCCCAACTCTCCTAAATCACCCCCTGCCCCAACTCTCCTAAATCACCCCCTAAATCACCCCCTGCCCCAACTCTCCTAAATCACCCAGTGGAATCTCCCTGCCCCAACTCTCCTAAATCACCCCCTGCCCCAACTTTCCTAAATCACCCCCTGCCCCAACTCTCCTAAATCACCCCCTGCCCCAACTCTCCTAAATCACCCAGTGGAATCTCCCCTGCCCCAACTCTCCTAAATCACCCCCTGCCCCAACTTTCCTAAATCACCCCCTGCCCCAACTCTCCTAAATCACCCAGTGGAATCTCCCCTGCCCCAATCCTTCTAAATCACCCCCTGCCCCAACTCTCCTAAATCACCCAGTGGAATCTCCCCTGCCCCAACTCTCCTAAATCACCCCCTGCCCCAACTCTCTAAATCACCCCCTCCCCCAACTCTTCTAAATCACCCCCTGCCCCAACTCTCCCCCCCCCCACCCTCTCCGGAAATTGGTGACTCGACCCAGATTATAGGTTGGTCTGAATGTTTAGAAAATGGGTGACAGCACCTTTGGTGTTATGAGTCCAGGTTTATAGTCCTGAAGTGTGCCAAGTGGTTATCATTACCTGGTGATGAGAATCAATATTAAACCTATTAAATCATCTCTGGTGTTCAGTGTCAGTTAATGAAGTCTTTGTAGAGAATGTGTGAGCCCCTATATACAGTGGGGCAAAAAAGTATTTAGTCAGCCAGCAATTGTGCAAGTTCTCCCACTTAAAAAGATGAGAGAGGCCTGTACTTTTCATCATAGGTACACTTCAACTATGACAGACAAAATGAGAAGGAAAAAAAATCCACATTGTAGGATTTTTTATGAATTTATTTGCAAATTATGGTGGAAAATTATCTTAATACTTTGTTATATACCCTTTGTTGGAAATGACAGAGGTCAAATGTTTTCTGTAAGTCTTCACAAGGTTTTCACACATTGTTGCTGGTATTTTGGCCCATTCCTCCATGCAGATCTCCTCTAGAGCAGTGATGTTTTGGGGCTGTTGCTGGGCCACACGGACTTTCAACTCCCTCCAAAGATTTTCTATGGGGTTGAGATCTCACGATACATGGCCCCATTCATTCTTTCCTTTACTCGGATCAGTCGTCTTGGTCCCTTCGCAGAAAAACAGCCCCAAAGCATGATGTTTCCACCCCCATGCTTCACAGTAGGTATGGTGTTCTTTGGCTGCAACTCAGCATTCTTTGTCCTCCAAACACGACGAGTTGAGTTTTTACCAAAAAGTTCTATTTTGGTTTCATCTGACCATATGACATTCTCCCAATCTTCTTCTGGATCATCCAAATGCTCTCTAGCAAACTTCAGACGGGCCTGGACATGTACTGGCTTAAGCAGGGGGACACATCTGGCACTGCAGGATTTGAGTCCCTGGCGGCGTAGTGTGTTACTGATGGTAGACTTTGTTACTTTGGTCCCAGCTCTCTGCAGGTCATTCACTAGGTCCCCCCGTGTGGTTCTGGGATTTTTGCTCACCGTTCTTGTGATCATTTTGACCCCACGGGGTGAGATTTTGCGTGGAGCCCCAGATCGAGGGAGATTATCAGTGGTCTCGTATGTCTTCCATTTCCTAATAATTGCTCCCACAGTTGATTTCTTCAAACCAAGCTGCTTACCTATTGCAGAGTCAGTCTTCCCAGCCTGGTGCAGGTCTACAATTTTGTTTCTGGTGTCCTTTGACAGCTCTTTGGTCTTGGCCATAGTGGAGTTTGGAGTGTGACTGTTTGAGGTTGTGGACAGGTGTCTTTTATACTGATAACAAGTTCAAACAGGTGCCTTTAATACAGGTAACGAGTGGAGGACAGAGGAGCCTCTTAAAGAAGTTACCGGTCTGTGAGAGCCAGAAATCTTGCTTGTTTGTAGGTGACCAAATAGTTATTTTCCACCATAATTTGCAAATAAATTAATTAAAAAATCATATGTGATTTTCTGGATTTTTTTCCTCATGTTGT
The DNA here is from genome assembly GCF_034236695.1 of Oncorhynchus nerka. Classification (NCBI taxonomy): domain Eukaryota; kingdom Metazoa; phylum Chordata; class Actinopteri; order Salmoniformes; family Salmonidae; genus Oncorhynchus; species Oncorhynchus nerka. Next base: position 1,153,762 of record NC_088402.1, read on the forward strand.
CTGTCATAGTTGAAGTGTACCTATGATGAAAATTACAGGCCTCTCTCATCTTTTAAGTGGGAGAACTTGCACAATTGGTGGCTGACTAAATACTGTTTTGCCCCACTGTAGGGCACTACTTTTGACCTGGTCTATAGGGACTATGGTGCTATTTGACCTGGTCTATAGGGACTATGGTGCTATTTGACCTGGTCTATAGGGAATAGGGTGCTATTTGACCTGGTCTATAGGGAATATGGTGCCTTTTGACCTGGTCTATAGGGAATATGGTGCTATTTGACCTGGTCTATAGGGAATATGGTGCCTTTTGACCTGGTCTATAGGGAATAGGGTGCTATTTGACCTGGTCTATAGGGAATATGGTGCCTTTTGACCTGGTCTATAGGGAATAGGGTGCTATTTGACCTGGTCTATAGGGAATAGGGTGCCTTTTGACCTGGTCTATAGGGAATATGGTGCTATTTGACCTGGTCTATAGGGAATAGGGTGCTATTTGACCTGGTCTATAGGGATTAGGGTGCTATTTGACCTGGTCTATAGGGACTATGGTGCTATTTGACCTGGTCTATAGGGAATAGGGTGCTATTTGACCTGGTCTATAGGGAATAGGGTGCTATTTGACCTGGTCTATAGGGACTATGGTGCTATTTGACCTGGTCTATAGGGAATAGGGTGCTATTTGACCTGGTCTATAGGGAATAGGGTGCTATTTGACCTGGTCTATAGGGAATAGGGTGCTATTTGACCTGGTCTATAGGGACTATGGTGCTATTTGACCTGGTCTATAGGGAATAGGGTGCTATTTGACCTGGTCTATAGGGACTATGGTGCTATTTGACCTGGTCTATAGGGACTATGGTGCTATTTGACCTGGTCTATAGGGAATAGGGTGCTATTTGACCTGGTCTATAGGGAATAGGGTGCTATTTGGGACAGATCCTTTGTTCATTCGTGAAGCTGGTGTTGACACCCATGAAAAAAGATACCACAAATAGGTCGAAAAAAAGATTCGTTGGCCTTGGTTCATTTTCATGGAGTGTACATTTACACATTTATATTGTGTGTGGGTGAAAACAAGTAAAATGGAACAAAGGCTTGCTGTGTTTCTTCACGGTCTTCCTCCTCCCTGGGCCTGCTGTTTCAACACAGCACCAAGAACCTGTCTGTCTCCCTGCCTGTCTGTCTCCCTCTTTTCTCCCACTCTTTACCCTTTTGCAGTGTGTGAAACTACACAATGTCTTGCAGGAACCTGCACAATGTTATTACAATACATTTTTTGATACGTAAAAAAAATCCAGTATTTTCCCAGACTACCCTAGCCATGTACAACAAATAAATAGCTTTCCATGTGTAGCTTCTTACCACACTCAATCATGGCAAAAATAATCTCTACTCAGAGGGCCTTAGAAATATTTTTTGCAGAGCGACGCTACTGTGGAAGGAGCATCATCCACTTTGGAAGATGAAGAAATTGGTCTTCTTGCCAAAGGAATGAGCCACCCACGCGCGGCTGCCAATGTGTTAAAACCTTTTTATGGAGCATGCGAATTTTCGCAGTCTTTAAAAAAAAATCGCGCAACATTTCAGCGCCCTGCTATTCATGCCAGGAATATAGTACGTTCATTTGGTTAGTGTGTGTGGCTAGGAAACAGTCAGACCTTTCCAAAACTGTTTAAATCACGCCTGTGCCATTTACAGAACGTGCGTTTCCGTCGAATAGTGCATGAAAATCTGTTCACTGAAAATGTAAAAATATATTCTTCTGCGCCTGCAGGCAATTGTTTACAGAGAACAGAATTAAATAGAGCCGAGTTCTCATTGGCTACAGCTTCCCCATGCTGTCTAGAGTTACGTCATTAGTTTCGCAATTGATTCTTGGTCTAACCCAAACAAGGGAACTACTTTCCTACTGGCACCGCCCAGATTTTGGGGCGACCATTTCCAAACATATTTTTCTCCACGGACAAGCTAACGATTTCACACCGCCTCCTGAGGTATTTTATCGCTTATTAACGTGTACTAATACCTAAAGTTGCATTACAAAAGTATTTAGAAGTGTTTTGTGAAAGTTTATCGTCGACTTTTGGCATTTTAAAAAATGACGTTACGTTATGAAATGCTAATTTTTTCCTCCAATTCCAAGGTATTCCTAGCTCGATATCTAGGCTATATATGGACCGATTTAATCGAAAAAAGACCCTAAATGATGTTTATGGGACATCTAGGAGTGCCAAGAATGAAGCTCGTCAAAGGTAAGGAATGTTTTATATTTTATTTCAGCCTTTTCGTTTGCGAGCGCCAACGAAAAATCTGTCGTTTTTGTGACGTTGCAGTATGTGAGGCTGCATGGTACAGATAATAGCGTCTCATGCTTTCCCCGAAAAGCATTTTACAAATCTGACTTGGTGCATAGATTCACAGCGAGTGTAGCTTTAATTTGGTATATTGGATGTCAATTTTTATGAAATTTGGATTTTTATCATAAACTATGCGTGGTGCACTTGAAAATTCGATTCCCACTGGGGAAGCGCTTCCATAACAAGTTTGATGTGACCAGGTCCGACGCAGATGGTGGTTACTCATGTGCAGGACACAGTCTTCTCTTGAACTGTTCATCCCAGACACCATCCAGAAAACCATTCTGGACTAATTTGGAGGGAAGGAGTGTTTTTGGAGAGAGCTGGACCATACTTTTGGGTTCTTATCCTTGCTGGTGTTTTCAGATCCAATGGGGAATCTCCAGAATCCCTGTGAGATGCAGAAACTGGCATAACTTTTCTGTGCAAAAAAAGCTTCCACATTATTTCCAGGATTATCCGCTTCGATAACAGACACCAGCTCGGCGAGATGAGCTAGCTGTAATCAGGTCAGTGCAGAGAGACAAGCTAGCTGTAATCAGGTCAGTGCAGAGACAAGCTAGCTGTAATCAGGTCAGTGCAGAGACAAGCTAGCTGCTATCAGGTCCGTGCAGAGAGACAAGCTAGCTGTAATCAGGTCCGTGCAGAGAGACAAGCTAGCTGCAATCAGGTCAGTGCAGAGACAAGCTAGCTGTTATCAGGTCCGTGCAGAGAGACAAGCTAGCTGCAATCAGACAAGTAGGTGGACTGCCAACCCGTTTTACAAGCCCAACGTTAACAACGTTACTGTTGATGAGCAGCTTATGCCATTTAGGGGCCGCTGCCCCTTCAGGCAGTACTTACTCTCTAAACCCGCAAAATATGGAATGAAGAGCTGGGCTGCCTGTGATGCTGCTTCATCATATGTGTGGAACTTGCGAGTGTAAACCAGTTGGAGGAGCCAGATGGAGGAGCCAGATGTAGGAGCCAGATGGGTGAACCAGTTGGAGGAGCCAGATGGGTAAACCAGTTGGAGGAGCCAGATGGGGAACCAGTTGGAGGAGTCAGATGGAGGAGCCAGATGGGTAAACCAGTTGGAGGAGTCAGATGGAGGAGCCAGATGGGGAAAACCAGATGGAGGAGCCAGATGGGGAAAACCAGATGGAGGAGTCAGGTGGAGGAGTCAGGTGGAGGAGCCAGTTGGAGGAGCCAGATGGAGGAGCCAGATGGGGAAAACCAGATGGAGGAGCCAGATGGGGAAAACCAGATGGAGGAGTCAGGTGGAGGAGCCAGATCGGTAAACCAGTTGGAGGAGTCCGATGGAGGAGCCAGATGGGGGAGCCAGATGGAGGAGCCAGATGGGGGAGCCAGATGGGGGAGCCAGATGGGGGAGCCAGTTGGAGGAGCCAGTTGGAGAAACCAGATGGAGGAGTCAGATGGAGGAGCCAGATGGGAAAAACCAGTTGGAGGAGTCAGATGGGGAACCAGTTGGAGGAGCCAGTTGGAGGAGTCCCTGAGAAGAACCAAGGGATGTGGGTTGTCCTGGACGTGATACAGGGACTCCGTTGCCACAACACCACATTCAATAACTTCTTTACTAAACACAAGCTGGGACAGGAGCTCCTCAAGAGGAGGCTGACGGCGGTAGGAACAGTATGAAAAAACAAGCCAGAGCTCCCACCTCAGGCCTGTTCAGTGTAATAAATACAACAGCTATCAATTCCTCTAAGTTTGTGTTCACGGTCGACACGTCTCGTGTCCTAGAGGCAAAAATGTGGTACTCATGAGTACGCTGCATAGGGATGGGATAATCTGTGGCCAGGAACATCAAAAAACCGATATCATCATGGATTGTAATGCCTCAAAAGGATGGATGGACAATTTAGACAAGCTGGTGACTGGCTACAGCTGCAGAGGAAGAACCCTACGCTGGCATCTTGTGATATCCTTCAACATGTTGGACATCTCGGCGTACAACACGTTTGAACCCAGATTGGACCAGGGGGAAGCTCCAGAGGAGACGGCTCTTTCTAGAGGAGCTGGACAAGGCATTGGTTAGACCTCAAATCCAGAGGAGGCAATATATCCCAAGGACCACAGCTTCTACAGCCATCATTAGGAGGGTTCAGGAGGATGCTGGTGCCCCATCTGCTCGACCCACAGGACCAACAACTCCAATACCGGAAGTGTGAGTGATGATGTTGCATGTGTGTGTCTGACTCTCCTACCTTGGCCTGATGAAACTATATATGTGTGTGAGATGTTAGTAAAATTCCTGAACTGTTTATCATTCTAGATTGCAGCCGGTAGCAACAAGAAGAAGCACTGTGATGTGTGTGGACCCAAGAAGGACATGAAGACACAGTGCACATGCATCAAGTGCAATAAATACATTTGCAACACACACAGTAAAACTCCTGTCCCTCATGTGGTGTGAAGACCGGCCTTAATGTGTTCAATGGGGCTCATTTATCATTTCCATAATATACTGTATGTAAACTCTGTCCAGTTCAGTTCAAAGCAATAAACATCAATAGAGATGAAAACCTTGTTTCATTTATATTTGTTCAAGATATACATGATTTATTCCACCCATGTCTTGATTATTTATTTCTGTTTACAACACGAGCCACGGTAAATGGTAACTATGTATGCTGTCTATATTGCTTGTAACGGATCTAAGCATTTTTACGGCTGTATTGTTTAAAAAAACAATGTTGTGGGTCCATCAGACCTGCGAACGTTGGGTGAATAACAAAAAGACCACAGGAGGGTTAAGAGAAAGGGCGTGGCCAGTTGCTACTGTGTTCCGGGCAGCGTTGTAACCCGACACCGTCCTAGATGGCAGGGTTTATGGGAAAAGACAGCATTGGAATTCACTGATGCATGCATGGTAAGGTGTTTCCCACATTCTGGTCATGGATGTGAACGTTACTAAAACATTTGAACCCTGGAGTCTGATGGTTGAAATAGACATTTAAAAAAGCTTGTTGCTGTGTAGCCAATACAAGAGTAATTTAACCATTTAAGGAAACTACATAAAACCAGTTTATTCGTAGATTACACTTTTACATAAAGGAATTGTATACTTGACAATTTCATTCAAAATAAACTGGTCATGAAATTTTGTTTTGTTGTTTAAACCAAATACAATGCCTGTTTCCATTTTTGTACAATGAAAAATATTTTTCCACTTCTTAAAAAGTACAGTATGTACATCATGGAAACATTACAACTCCTGTCCTCACACATGGTAGGACATTTCAAGTCATTTCTTATAAAAAATATAACATTTAATTTTGCCCTCTGAAAACAGATGAACAGCATTACAGATTGGCAATGCATAGCAGGCCTAGTTCAGATCTCTGCCTTTTCAACGTGGATGCAAAGCAAAATAGAATGGACAACGTAAGAAGAGGCTAAAACTATAAAACAACCAAACTGCTGATGCATTATTGTGACTCCATTCCACTACGGGGTAGCGGAGGCTGTCATAGCTGGTGTTTTAGAGGGGATATAGAGAGGGAGGGGGATATAGAGAGGGGATATAGAGGGAGAGGGGGTATAGAGAGGGAGAGGGGTATAGAGGGGAGGGGGTATAGAGAGGGAAGGGGTATAGAGAGGGAGAGGGGTATAGAGAGGGAGAGGGATATAGAGGGAGGGTATAGAGGGAGAGGGGATATAGAGGGAGAGGGGGGGATATAGCGGGAGAGGGGATATAGAGGGAGAGGGGAGGGGATATAGAGAGGAGAGGGGATATAGAGAGGGAAGGGGATATAGAGGGAGAGGGGGGTATAGAGAGGGAGGGGGATATAGAGAGGGAGGGGGTATAGAGAGGGAGGGGGTATATAGAGGGAGAGGGGATATAGAGAGGGAAGGGGTATAGAGAGGGAGAGGGGGATATAGAGGGAGAGGGGGGGTATAGAGAGGGAGGGGGATATAGAGGGAGAGGGGTATAGAGAGGGAGAGGGGGTATAGAGAGGGAGAGGGGATATAGAGAGGAGGGGATATAGAGGGAGAGGGGGGGTATAGAGAGGGAGGGGATATAGAGAGGGAGGGGATATAGAGGGAGAGGGGGGTATAGAGAGGGAGGGGATATAGAGAGGGAAGGGGATATAGAGAGGGAAGGGGATATAGAGAGGGAAGGGGATATAGAGGGAGAGGGGGGGATATAGAGGGAGAGGGGGGTATAGAGAGGGAGGGAGAGAGGGGGATATATAGAGGGAGGGAGGGAGAGAGAGAGAAGGGGGATGTGGGGATATAGAAGGAGGGAGATATAGAGAGAGAGGGAGGGGGAGCTATAGTGGGTGGGTGGGGGGAGATTCCTGTCAACGTCATCTCAGCAGCCAGATCAGGAGGAGGCTGAGCCACGGTGGAGTCAGTTAGCGGTCACTGGTTCTCGGCCTGTCACAACAGAGAGAGGATGTTAATTTCAGAAGAACACAGTATAAGGACATGCCATTTGACAGACCACAAGAACAGATGTACTGGATGTAGAACCAATGTGCCTCTGCTTTAGTTCCACAACCACAGACTGCTGTGTTTACAGGTGATGTAAATGTAACACTGGGATTGAAATGAGAGCTCCGTTACAACCGACCAGGTACAGTAGTTCTATAGCCTGGCTCCAGATCGGTTGATGTACTCTTACCAACTCCACCGCTGTCCTTGGCGTGACAATGAGGGATAGCACAAACAGACTGGCACTCAGGCTAGTAGTTTGAGGGATTTGAAATGGAAGTACATGTGTAGGTCTACTGTCATCATCATCATCAATGAAACAGGGAGCAGTAAAGCAGCTGTTATGGTTTAAAAAGCAGGTACTACCATCTGGAGTAGCCTGGTTTGGTGATATAGGGACCCAAATAAGTAACTGATGTCTGTTTGTCTATCCACATTTCCACAACTAAAACAATACTTTTTTTTACCATTTTACCCAAAGGACTTGTAGCTGACGTTTGTAACGGTAACAAGTTCTAACGGCACACAGGTTGCGTAAGACATGATGACCAGGCTTTATCCTGACAACATCCATGCTGAACAACAGAAACCTGCAGGCCATTGAGGGAAGAAGTCACATGATGCTGAACAACAGAAACCTGCAGGCCATTGAGGGAAGAAGTCACATGATGATACGTTGCAATGTCTCTTTCTATAATCAAGTCATTACACTCAGTCACGCAGAGTAGAGGAGCACAGATCTGGGACCAGGCTAGGATGACACATGCCCACCTCTGGAGTAACAGCAGACCAACAGACAGGCACAAACACAGTGACACAGCATGCAGAGAGGTAACTCCACAAGACATACCAACAGACAGGCACAAACACAGTATGCAGAGAGGTAACTCCACAAGACATACCAACAGACAGGCACAAACACAGTATGCAGAGAGGTAACTCCACAAGACATACCAACAGACAGGCACAAACACAGTATGCAGAGAGGTAACTCCACAAGACATACCAACAGACAGGCACAAACACAGTATGCAGAGAGGTAACTCCACAAGACATACCAACAGACAGGCACAAACACAGTGACACAGTATGCAGAGAGGTAACTCCACAAGACATACCAACAGACAGGCACAAACACAGTGACACAGCATGCAGAGCGGTAACTCCACAAGACATACCAACAGACAGGCACAAACACAGTATGCAGAGAGGTAACTCCACAAGACATACCAACAGACAGGCACAAACACAGTATGCAGAGAGGTAACTCCACAAGACATACCAACAGACAGGCACAAACACAGTATGCAGAGAGGTAACTCCACAAGACATACCAACAGACAGGCACAAACACAGTGACACAGTATGCAGAGAGGTAACTCCACAAGACATACCAACAGACAGGCACAAACACAGTGACACAGCATGCAGAGAGGTAACTCCACGAGAAAAGCAATCACAGAAACCTGATGTTACATAAAACCAAACCAGCACTGCTGACCTGAGCAGATCAGACACAAGCTGGGATCTTTACAATGACGTACAAGTTGGGGTGTTCTTTTTACATCTGGTAGTGAACTTCTTTGTGTTATAGAATCAACTTATCGGTAGGTACGGGAGTGGGGGTTGCTGTCCCAACAGGCCAGCACAGCAGCAGCCTGCACCACTTTGATGTCATGTACAGCAAATGCAGCCAAAACGGTCCAATAGAGGTTTAGGCCAGAGCCAGACATAAGGAAATAGAGTGCCTTCGGAAAGTATTCAGACCCCTTGATTATTTCCACATGTTGTTACGTTATAGCCTTTTTCTAAAATGCATTGAAAAATAATAATAATCTTCAGTAATCTACACACACTACCCCATAATGACATCACACTACCCCATAATGACATCACACTACCCCATAATGACATCACACTACCCCATAATGTCATCACACTACCCCATAATGTCATCACACTACCCCATAATGACATCACACTACCCCATAATGACATCACACTACCCCATAATGACATCACAATACCCCATAATGACATCGCACTACCCCATAATGACATCGCACTACCCCATAATGACATCGCACTACCCCATAATGACATCACAATACCCCATAATGACATCACACTACCCCATAATGACATCACACTACCCCATAATGACATCACACTACCCCATAATGTCATCACACTACCCCATAATGACATCACACTACCCCATAATGACATCACACTACCCCGTAATGACATCACACTACCCCGTAATGACATCACACTACCCCATAATGACATCACACTACCCCATAATGACATCACACTACCCCATAATGACATCACACTACCCCATAACACTACCCCATAATGACATCACACTACCCCATAATGCCATCACACTACCCCGTAATGACATCACACTACCCCGTAATGACATCACACTACCCCGTAATGACATCACACTACCCCATAATGACATCACACTACCCCATAATGACATCACACTACCCCATAATGACATCACACTACCCCATAATGACATCACACTACCCCGTAATGACAAAATGAAAACAGGTCTTAAGAAATTTGTGTACATTTGTTTTTTAAATAAACATATTTAAATAAGTAGTCAGACCCTTTGCCATGAGACTCGAAATTGAGATCAGATGCATCCTGTTTCCATTGATCATCCTTGAGATGTTTCCACAACTTGATTGGAGTCCACCTGTGGTAAATTCAATTGATTGGACATGATTTGGAAAGGCACACACCTGTCTATATAAGGTCCCACAGTTGACAGTGCATATCAGAGCAAAAACCAAGCCATGAGGTCGAATGAATTGTCAGTGGAATCAGAGACAGGATTGTGTTGAAGCACAGATCTGGGGAATGGTACCAAAACATTTCTGCAGCATTGGCGGTCCCCATCATTCTTAAATGGAAGAAGTTTGGAACCACCACTACTCTTCCTAGAGCTGGCCATCTGGCCAAACTGAGCAATCGGGGGAGAAGGGCCTTGGTCAGGGAGGTGACCAAGAATCAGATGGTTACTCTGACAGAGCTGTAGAGTTCCTCTGTGGAGATGGGAGAACCTTCCAGAAGGACAACCATCTATGCAGCACTCCACCAATCAGGCCTTTATGGTAGAGTGGCCAGACGGATGCCACTCCTCAGTAAAAGGCACATGACAGCCCACTTGGAGTTTGCCAAAAGGCACCTAAAGGACTGTCAGACCATGACATACAAGATTCTCTGGTCTGATGAAACCAAGATTGCACTATTTGGCCTGAATGCCAAGTGTCACGTCTGGAGGAAACCTGGCACCATCTCTACGGTGAAGCATGGTGGTGGCAGCATCATGCTGTGGGGATGTTTTTCAGCAGCAGGGACTGGGAGACTAGTCAGGATCCAGGCAAAGATGAACGGCGCAAAGTACAGAGTGATCCTTGATGAAAACCTGCTCCAGAGCGCTCAGGACCTCACACTGGGGCGGAGGCTCACCTTCCAACAGGACAACGACTCTAAGCACACAGCCAAGACAATGCAGGAGTGACTTCGGGACAAGTCTCTGAATGTCCTTGAGTGGCCCAGCCAGAGCCCGGACTTGAACCCGATCGAAACATCTCTGGAGAGACCTGAAAATAGCTGTGCAGCGACTCTCCCCATCCAACCCTACAGAGCTTGAGAGGATCTGCAGAGAAGAATGGGATAAACTCCCCAAATACAGGTGTGCCAAGCTTGTAGTGTCATACCCAAGAAGACTTGAGGCTATAATCGCTGCCAAAGGTACTTCAACAAAGTACTGAGTAAAGGGTCTGAATATTTCTGTAAATGCGATTTCAGATTTTTTTATGCAAAAAATGATCTGAAAACCTTTTTTTGATTTGTCATTATGGTGTATTGTGTGTAGATTGAGGGGGGAAAAAACGATTGAATCAGTTTTACAATATGGCTGTAACGTAACAAAATGTGTAAAAAGTCAAGGGGTCTGAATACTTTCCAAAGGCACTGAAATCTGTCAGACACTGTACAGTCGTGGCAAAAAGTTTTGAGAATGACAAATATTAATTTTCACAAAGTCTTCTGCCTCAGATGGTATGATGGCAATTAGCATAAACTCCAGAATGTTATGAGTGATCTGATGAATTGCATTTAATTGCTTCAGGGCCCCAAGAAAGTCCAGCAAGTGTTAGGACCGTCTCCTAAAGTTGATTCAGCTGCGGGATCGGGGCACCACCAGCACAGAGCTTGCTCAGGAATGGCAGCAGGCAGGTGTGAGTGCATCTGCACGTACAGTGAGGCGAAGACTTTTGGAGGATGGCCTGGTGTCAAGAAGGGCAGCAAAGAAGCCACTTCTCTCCATGAAAACCATCATTCACAGACTGATATTCTTCAAAAGGTACAGGGATTGGACTGCTGAGGACTGGGGTAAAGTCCCCTTGAATGAATCCCCTTTCCGATTGTTTGGGTAATCCGGAAGAAAGATTGTCCGGAGAAGACAAGGTGAGCGCTACCATTAGTCCTGTGTCATGCCAACAGTAAAGCATCCTGAGACCATTCATGTGTGGGGTTGCTTCTCAGCCAAGGGAGTGGGCTCACTCACAATTTTTCCTAAGAACACAGCCATGAATGAAGAATGGTACCAACATCCAGGAACAGTTTGGTGACGAACAATGCCTTTTCCAGCATGATGGAGCACCTTGCCATGAGGCAAAAGTGATAGCTAAGTGGCTCGGGGAACAAAACATTGATTTTGGGTCCATGGCCAGGAAACTCCCCAGACCTTAATCCCATTGAGAACTTGTGGTCAATCCTCAAGAGGCGGGTGGACAAACAAAAACCCACAAATTCTGACAAACTCCAAGCATTGATTATGAAAGAATGGGCTGCCATCAGTCAGGATGTGGCCCAGAAGTTAATTGACAGCATGCCAGGGCAGATTGCAGAGGTCTTGAAAAAGAAGGGTCAACACTATTAGAAAGCAAATTACGGACTCCTCTTTAAACCTGCGTATTCCTCCAAACCTCAGTTGTCCTGAGTCTGCACAACTCTGCCAGGACCTAGGATCAAGAGAGACGCTCAAGTCTTTTAGTACTATATCTCTTGACACAATGATGAAAATAATCATGGCCTCTAAACCTTCAAGCTGCATACTGGACCCTATTCCAACTAAACTACTGAAAGAGCTGCTTCCTGTGCTTGGCCCTCCTATGTTGAACATAATAAACGTCTCTCTATCCACTGGATGTGTACCAAACTCACTAAAAGTGGCAGTAATAAAGCCTCTCTTGAAAAAGCCAAACCTTGACCCAGAAAATATAAAAAACTATCGGCCTATATCGAATCTTCCATTCCTCTCAATTTTTAGAGAAGGATGTTGCGCAGCAACTCACTGCCTTCCTGAAGACAAACAATGTATATGAAATGCTTCAGTCTGGTTTTAGACCACATCAGAGCACTGAGACGGCACTTGTGAAGGTGGTAAATGACATTTTAATGGCATCGGACCGAGGCTCTGCATCTGTCCTCGTGCTCCTAGACCTTAGTGCTGCTTTTGATACCATCGATCACCACATTCTTTTGGAGAGATTGGAAACCCAAATTGGTCTACACGGACATGTTCTGGCCTGGTTTAGATCTTATCTGTCGGAAAGATATCAGTTTGTCTCTGTGAATGGTTTGTCCTCTGACAAATCAACTGTAAATTTCGGTGTTCCTCAAGGTTCTGTTTTAGGACCACTATTGTTTTACCTCTTGGGGATGTTATTCGAAAACATAATGTAAACTTTCACTGCTATGCGGATGACACACAGCTGTACATTTCAATGAAACATGGTGAAGCCCCAAAATTGCCCTCGCTAGAAGCATGTGTTTCAGACATAAGGAAGTGGATGGCTGCAAACTTTCTACTATTAAACTCGGACAAAACAGAGATGCTTGTTCTAGGTCCCAAGAAACAAAGAGATCTTCTGTTGAATCTGACAATTAATCTTAATCTTTGTACAGTCGTCTCAAATAAAACTGTGAAGGACCTCGGCGTTACTCTGCACCCTGATCTCTCTTTTGAAGAACATATCAAGACCATTTCGAGGACAGCTTTCTTCCATCTACGTAACATTGCAAAAATCAGAAACTTTCTGTCCAAAAAAGAAAAATTAATCAATGCTTTTGTCACTTCTAGGTTAGACTACTGCAATGCTCTATTTTCCGGCTACCCGGATAAAGCACTAAATAAACTTCAGTTAGTGCTAAATACGGCTGCTAGAATCCTGACTAGAACCAAAAAATTTGATCATATTACTCCAGTGCTAGCCTCTCTACACTGGCTTCCTGTCAAAGCAAGGGCTGATTCCAAGGTTTTACTGCTAACCTACAAAGCATTACATGGGCTTGCTCCTACCTATCTCTCGGATTTGGTCCTGCCGTACATACCTACACGTACGCTACGGTCACAAGACGCAGGCCTCCTAATTGTCCCTAGAATTTCTAAGCAAACAGCTGGAGGCAGGGCTTTCTCCTATAGAGCTCCATTTTTATGGAACAGTCTGCCTACCCATGTCAGAGACGCAAACTCGGTCTCAAAGTCTTTACTGAAGACTCATCTCTTCAGTGGGTCATATGATTGAGTGTAGTCTGGCCCAGGAGTGGGAAGGTGAACGGAAAGGCTCTGGAGCAACGAACCGCCCTTGCTGTCTCTGCCTGGCCGGTTGCCCTCTTTCCACTGGGATTCTCTGCCTCTAACCCTGTTACGGGGCTGAGTCACTGGCTTACTGGGGCTCTCTCATGCCGTCCCTGGGGGTGCGTCACCTGGGTGGGTTGATTCACTGTTGTGGTCAGCCAGTCTGGGTTGGCGCCCCCTTGGGTTGTGCCGTGGCGGAGATCTTTGTGGGCTATACTCGGCCTTGTCTCAGGATGGTAAGTTGGTGGTTGAAGATATCCCTCTAGTGGTGTGGGGGCTGTGCTTTGGCAAAGTGGGTGGGGTTATATCCTTCCTGTTTGGCCCTGTCCGGGGTGTCCTCGGATGGGGCCACAGTGTCTCCTGACCCCTCCTGTCTCAGCCTCCAGTATTTATGCTGCAGTAGTTTATGTGTCGGGGGGCTAGGGTCAGTTTGTTATATCTGGAGTACTTCTCCTGTCCTATTCGGTGTCCTGTGTGAATCTAAGTGTGCGTTCTTTAATTCTCTCCTTCTCTCTTTCTTTCTCTCGGAGGACCTGAGCCCTAGGACCATGCCCCAGGACTACCTGACATGATGACTCCTTGCTGTCCCCAGTCCACCTGGCCATGCTGCTGCTCCAGTTTCAACTGGCCTGGGCCCTAGGACCATGTCCCAGGACTACCTGACATGATGACTCCTTGCTGTCCCCAGTCCACCTGGCCATGCTGCTGCTCCAGTTTCAACTGTTCTGCCTTACTATTATTCAACCATGCTGGTCATTTATGAACATTTGAACATCTTGGCCACGTTCTGTTATAATCTCCACCCGGCACAGCCAGAAGAGGACTGGCCACCCCACATATGCTCTCTCTAATTCTCTTTCTTTCTCTCTCTCGGAGGACCTGAGCCCTAGGACCGTGCCCCAGGACTACCTGACATGATGACTCCTTGCTGTCCCCAGTCCACCTGACTGTGCTGCTGCTCCAGTTTCAACTGTTCTGCCTTATTATTATTCGACCATGCTGGTCATTTATGAACATTTGAACATCTTGGTCATGTTCTGTTATAATCTCTACTCGGCACAGCCAGAAGAGGACTGGCCACCCCACATAGCCTGGTTCCTCTCTAGGTTTCTTCCTAGGTTTTGGCCTTTCTAGGGAGTTTTTCCTAGCCACCGTGCTTCTACACCTGCATTGCTTGCTGTTTGGGGTTTTAGGCTGGGTTTCTGTACAGCACTTTGAGATATCAGCTGATGTACGAAGGGCTATAAAAATACATTTGATTTGAACACTACAAATATTGACTCTTTACATCAACTTCATATAATTGTCAATAAAAGCCTTTGACACTTATGAAATGCTTGTAATTATACTTCAGTATTCCATAGTAACATCTGACAAAAATACCTAAAGACACTGAAGCAGCTAACTTTAAGGAAATTCATATTTGTGTCATTCTCAAAACTTTTGGCCACGACTGTATAGTCAGTTAGACACTGTAGAGCAAAAAATATATTCTGGTTTAGGCTTAGACTACGCGCCCTTCAGGCCACGCGCCCTTCAGACTACGCGCCCTTCAGACTACGCGCCCTTCAGGCCACGCGCCCTTCAGGCCACGCACCCTTCAGGCCACGCACCCTTACACGCCCTTCAGGCCACGCGCCCTTCAGGCCACGCGCCCGAACGCGCCCTTCAGGCCACACACCCTTCAGGCTACACACCCTTCAGACTACACACCCTTCAGACTACACACCCTTCAGACTACACACCCTTCAGACTACACACCCTTCAGACTACACACCCTTCAGACTACACACCCTTCAGACTACACACCCTTCAGACTACACTGACTGAAAGTCGCTTTGGATAGAATCATCTGCTAAATGGAATATATTATATATACATCCAGTAGATATACACTGAGGATACCAAACACTAGGAAGCTGCTGTCTGGAGACATTATACCAAACACTAGGAAGCTGATGGCAGAGACATTATACCAAACACTAGGAAGCTGATGTCAGAGACATTATACCAAACACTAGGAAGCTGCTGTCAGAGACATTATACCAAACACTAGGAAGCTGCTGTCTGGAGACATTATACCAAACACTAGGAAGCTGCTGTCTGGAGACATACCAAACACTAGGACATTATACCAAACACTAGGAAGCTGCTGTCAGAGACATTATACCAAACACTAGGAAGCTGCTGTCTGTAGACATTATACCAAACACTAGGAAGCTGCTGTCAGAGACATAATACCAAACACTAGGAAGCTGCTGTCTGGAGACATTATACCAAACACTAGGAAGCTGCTGTCAGAGACATTATACCAAACACTAGGAAGCTGCTGTCAGAGACATTATACCAAACACTAGGAAGCTGATGTCAGAGACATTATACCAAACACTAGGAAGCTGATGTCTGGAGACATTATACCAAACACTAGGAAGCTGCTGTCAGAGACATTATACCAAACACTAGGAAGCTGCTGTCAGAGACATTATACCAAACACTAGGAAGCTGCTGTCAGAGACATTATACCAAACACTAGGAAGCTGCTGTCAGAGACATTATACCAAACACTAGGAAGCTGCTGTCAGAGACATTATACCAAACACTAGGAAGCTGATATCAGAGACATTATACCAAACACTAGGAAGCTGATGTCTGGAAACATTATACCAAACACTAGGAAGCTGATGTCAGAGACATTATACCAAACACTAGGAAGCTGCTGTCAGAGACATTATACCAAACACTAGGAAGCTGCTGTCAGAGACATTATACCAAACACTAGGAAGCTGCTGTCTGGAGACATTATACCAAACACTAGGAAGCTGATGTCAGAGACATTATACCAAACACTAGGAAGCTGTGTTTTAACCACGGATCTTATTTATGTTCCAGTAACAGGAATAAACTGGAGGCTTCATGTGTGTATAGTACAGTGGGGCAAAAAAGTATTTAGTCAGCCACCAATTGTGCAAGTTCTCCCACTTAAAAAGATGAGGCCTGTAATTTTCATCACTTCAACTATGACAGACAAATCCAGAAAATCACATTGTAGGATTTGTAATGAATTTATTTGCAAATTATGGTGGAAAACAAGTATTTGGTCAATAACAAAAGTTTCTCAATACTTTGTTATATACCCTTTGTTGGCAATGACAGAGGTCAAACGTTTTCTGTAAGTCTTCACAAGGTTTTCACACACTGTTGCTGGTATTTTGGCCCATTCCTCCATTCAGATCTCCTCTAGAGCAGTGATGTTTTGGGGCTGTTGCTGGGCAACACAGACTTTCAACACCCTCCAAAGATTTTCTATGGGGTTGAGATCTGGAGACTGGCTAGGCCACTCCAGGACCTTGAAATGCTTCTTACGAAGCCACTCCTTCATTGCCCGGGCGGTGTATTTGGGATCATTGTCATGCTGAAAGACACAGCCACGTTTCATCTTCAATGCCCTTGCTGATGGAAGGAGGTTTTCAATCAAAATCTCACAATACATGGCCCCATTCATTCTTTCTTTTACACGGTCGTCCTGGTCCCTTTGCAGAAAAACAGCCCCAAAGCATGATGTTTCCACCCCCATGCTTCACAGTAGGTATGGTGTTCTTTGGATGCAACTCAGCATTCTTTGTCCTCCAAACACGACGAGTTGAGTTTAACAAAAAGTTATATTTTGGTTTCATCTGACCATATGACATTCTCCCAATCTTCTTCTGGATCATCCAAATGCTCTCTAGCAAACTTCAGATGGGCCTGGACATGTACTGGCTTAAGCAGGATTTGAGTCCCTGGCGGCGTAGTGTGTTACTGATGGTAGGCTTTGTTACTTTTGTCCCAGCTCTCTGCAGGTCACTCACTAGGTCCCCCCGTGTGGTTCTGGGATTTTTGCTCACCGTTCTTGTGATCATTTTGACCCCACAAAGAATCTTGCGTGGAGCCCCAGATCGAGGGAGATTATCAGTGGTCTTGTATGTCTTCCATTTCCTAATAATTGCTCCCACAGTTGATTTCTTCAAACCAAGCTGCTTACCTATTGCAGATTCAGTCTTCCCAGCCTGGTGCAGGTCTACAATTTTGTTTCTGGTGTCCTGACAGCTCTTTGGTCTTGGCCATAGTGGAGTTTGGAGTGTGACTGTTTGAGGTTGTTGTTACTGTAATTTAGTTATTCCAATATGTTTTCATTAATTGAAAACCCTTAATCTATTTTATGAGAATTTGTAAGATTCTTGTTTGCATAAAATAGACGGGAGACCAGTCTGATCAATAATAGGTAACATAATTTATTCTCGGAGCGCGCTGCCACATTACCACGAGCAACAGTTTATATACAATAACATGACGTCATTTCATTGCTTCTGAAATGAATCCCCTCCTCCCGACCTAGAATTAAGTGAGTTTAAAAGTTCATTCCAACTCACTAACACACTCATAGGTCACACAAGATAACTGAATTAACTCTTGACCCCTCACCATTATCGATCACCACTTAGCTGACAGTTCTAATTAACAGAAAACCTAGGAATGCACTCACTGCCTTATCTAAAACACCCCAGAGCTCAGTTTGGTTTTCGTTATATTTAATTACTCCTTGTTCATGCCACATAATCCCTTCTTATGAACTCATATTGTTAATCAGATATAATAAAACAGAGTATAAGTTTACTTAGTTACAGTTCTATTTAAAATGAGAATATTGTTTAGTCATTTATTCCTAACAGTTGTGGACAGGTGTCTTTTATACTGATAACAAGTTCAAACAGGTGCCATTATTTGGGGTGGCAGGGTAACCTAGTGGTTAGAGCGTTGGTCTAGTAACCGGAAGGTTGCAAGTTCAAATCCCCGAGCTGACAAGGTACAAATCTGTCGTTCTGCCCCTGAACAGGCAGTTAACCCACTGTTCCTAGGCCGTCATTGAAAATAAGAATTTATTCTTAACTGACTTGCCTAGTTAAATAAAGGTAAAATAAAATAAATACAAATATAGGTAACGAGTATTTTTGCTTGTTTGTAGGTGACCAAATACTTATTTTCCACCATAATTTGCAAATGAATTCATTAAAAATCCTACAATGTGATTTTCTGGATTTTTTTTCTCATTTTGTCTGTCATAGTTGAATTGTACCTATGATGAAAATTACAGGCCTCTCATCTTTTTAAGTGGGAGAACTTGCACAATTGGTGGCTGACTAAATACTTTTTTGCCCGACTGTATATTGTGTATATGTGCCATTCAGAGGGTGAATGGGCAAGACAAAAGTTTTAAGTACCTTTGAACGGGGTATGGTAGTAGGTGCCAGGTGCACCAGTTTGAGTGTCAAAAACTAAAAATATGCTGGGTTTTTCATGCTCAACAGTTTCCCATGTGTATCAAGAATGGTCCACCACCCAAAGGACATCCAGCCAACTTGACAACTGTGGGAAGCATTGGAGTCAATACGAGTCAGCATCCCTGTGGGGCGCTTTCGACTCCTTGTAGAACTGCAGCTGTTCTGAGGGCAAAAGGGGGAGATGGGCATGTGTCTGTCTGTCTGTCTGTCTGTCTGTCTGGGGTGTAGGGTGAAGATCCCCCTAGATGCTGAACTTCAGTCAGTTTTGTATTTTCCCCACTAATGGTTAAGGTTAGGATATGGGGAAGCTGATCCTAGATCTGTACGTAGGGGAAACTGGAGAAGTGGGTGGTCGTTTAGCAGCAGCTTACAGAGTAATAAGAAGTAGTATTTTACCATCTCATCTCCCCAGCACCTAGTCTGCTTGTTGGAGCCATTCCAGAACTAGCACACCTGATTCCACTAAGGGCTTGATGGTTAGTTAGTTGACCAATTAAAATCAGGTGATACTCGTCCAGAAATAGATCAGATATGTGGGATGGCTCATGGTACTGGAGAAATTACATTTATTATCCCAAACAAGCAGCTACGTTATGTTGAGGTGATAGTAGAAATATAGTCTACATGTTTCACACACAAACTATTACCCTTTAACGCAGGAAGTCCTAGTGAATAGAAAAACAATAAAACAAATTGTCCCTGTGAATGAATCACCTTTCAATACAGACATGTTTGGATCCAAAACGATATCCTGGTTATTTCATGTGATGAAGGTCATTTAGTTAATGGTACAGTGAGTTTAATGACTATGTATTTTAAAAGGTGCAGTGGACAGATGAATCCTCACCTTTTTCTCTTTTTTTCAGAGTCTGTTATGCTGGGCTTCGTCTGCTTGGGGTCTGTGATCTTGGGGGTCCAGTTAGACACCCTCTCATCGCGCGGTCTCTTGCGAGCACTGTGACAAAAGCAGCAAAAATGGATGCAAGTCAATCAAACCTTTTTGCCACTAAGTTTAGAACCAGCACTCTGATCAGAAGAGGCAATCAATAAAGGACGCTTCTCCTTACATCCCCAGACTCTTTGGGACAGTTTCCGGTATCAAAAATTAATTCATGTCGAAAAATGATTGAATATGTTTTAGTCAAGGAATACACTTAATCTGTGTCCAGGAAACCAGCCCTTAGAGAAGAGAAACACTGCAAATACAACCAGCTAAAAGTAGCAGTGTCTCTTCTCTTACAGCACCTCGTCCCCCCACAACCAGACAGACAGTCTGTCTCCACTATATCCCCCACAACCAGACAGACAGTCTGTCTCCACTATATCCCCCACTGCCAGGCACAGTCTGTCTCCACTATATCCCCCACAACCAGACAGACAGTCTGTCTCCACTATATCCCCCACTGCCAGGCACCTCTGTCCCCCACTACCAGGCAGCCCGTCCCCCCACTACCAGGCAGCCCCTCCCCCCACTACCAGACAGACAGTCCCCCCCCCACTACCAGGCAGACCGTCCCCCACTACCAGGCAGACCGTCCCCACACTACCAGGCAGCCCGCCCCCACACTACCAGGCAGCCCGCCCCACACTACCAGGCAGACCGTCCCCCACTACCAGGCAGACCGTCCCCACTACCAGGCAGACCGTCCCCCACTACCAGGCAGCCCGTCCCCCCACTACCAGGCAGCCCCTCCCCCACTACCAGGCAGACAGTCTGTCCCCCCACTACCAGGCAGCCCGCCCCCACACTACCAGGCAGCCCGCCCCCACACCACCAGGCAGCCCGTCTCCACACCACCAGGCAGCCCGTCCCCCCACCACCAGGCAGCCCGGCAGCCCCCACACTACCAGGCAGCCCGCCCCCACCACCAGGCAGCCCGCCCCCACACCACCAGGCAGCCCGGCAGCCCGCCCCCACACCACCAGGCAGCCCGCCCCCACCACCAGGCAGCCCGCCCCCACACCACCAGGCAGCCCGCCCCCCACCACCAGGCAGCCCGCCCCCACACCACCAGGCAGCCCGCCCCACACCACCAGGCAGCCCGCCCCCCACACCACCAGGCAGCCCGCCCCCACACCACCAGGCAGCCCGCCCCCACACCACCAGGCAGGCACACCACCAGGCAGCCCGCCTCCACACCACCAGGCAGCCCGCCCCCACACCACCAGGCAGCCCGCCCCCACACCACCAGGCAGCCCGCCCCCACACCACCAGGCAGCCCGCCCCCACACCACCAGGCAGCCCGTCCCCACCACCAGGCAGCCCGTCTCCACACCACCAGGCAGCCCGCCTCCACACCACCAGGCAGCCCGTCTCCACACTACCAGGCAGCCCGCCTCCACACCACCAGGCAGCCCGTCTCCACACCACCAGGCAGCCCGCCTCCACACCACCAGGCAGCCCGTCTCCACACTACCAGGCAGTTTGTCTCTACTACACCAATACTCACTTAGCTGTACTCTCGTCCACATCCTGTTCCTTATATGGTGACTCCGTCCCCGTCGTTCTCTCCCCCAGCTCCGCGTCCCCTCCCTCTTTCCCCAGGGACACCCGGCTGCCATTGTATTTCTCCAGGGGACACTTGGAGGGTGGCTGGGTAGGAAGAAGGGATTCAGAATCAGACACTGGGTCCTGGTCCTCTTTAGATAGCTCACGCCACATTTTCTGGAGGAAACAGAGAAAGAGGGGAGATCAAATACTCAAATATAACTTTAATGAAATCACTTGGACTCTGAGTCAGCCGCCCCAGAGGTGCTCTACTTGTACTACAGAGGAGTCCCCCATGATGTACTTGGCTCCTTACAGCTAGATAGGTGCGTTAGCCGCCTGTAGCTAGGTGCGTTAGCCGCCTGTACCTAGGTGCAGCCGCCTGTACCTAGGTGCGTTAGCCGCCTGTACCTAGGTGCGTTAGCCGCCTGTACAGAGCAGTCTCCCATGATGTTCTTGGCTCCCTCCAGCTAGCTAGGTGTGTGGTTGGGGTTAGCTTGGTTACCTGTACAGAGCAGTCCCCCATGATGTTCTTGGCTCCCTCCAGCTAGCTAGGTGTGTGGTTGGGGTTAGCTTGGTTACCTGTACAGAGCAGTCCCCCATGATGTACTTGGCCCCCTCCAGGACGGCCCTGTAGGAGAAGCGTAGCTGGTCAGGAGTCTGGATCAGACCCATACGGTACTTCCTCATGTCCAGCAGCACAGCTTTGATGTCCACAGACGATGGGTCTTTCCTCTTGTCCATCTGACACCACAGAGACAGACAAAGACACCACAGGTTCAGTGGTTGAGAGCTGAAGACGTATTTGTTGGCTGTGAACATTCCTTTTGCTTGAAATAATTCCTTTTGCTTAATATAATTCAATACAACTATTTATTCCCTAATTGGCAATTAAGAAAGGCAATTTAGGTTAGAAAAATATCCACATATAATACAGTACAGAGACATCACTCTCACATAGTGTTTATAGCATGGGTGTCAAACAAGAAAATGTGTAGAAATGATAATAAACCTACATGTCGTCTCTTCACTCTCCCCAGCTAGCTAACGGACCTTCACTCTCCCCAGCTAGCTAACGAACCTGCACTCTCCCCAGCTAGCTAACGGACCTGCACTCTCCCCAGCTAGCTAACGGACCTTCACTCTCCCCAGCTAGCTAACGGACCTTCACTCTCCCCAGCTAGCTAACGAACCTGCACTCTCCCCAGCTAGCTAACGGACCTGCACTCTCCCCAGCTAGCTAACGGACCTGCACTCTCCCCAGCTAGCTAACGGACCTGCACTCTCCCCAGCTAGCTAACGGACCTGCACTCTCCCCAGCTAGCTAACGGACCTGCACTCTCCCCAGCTAGCTAAAGGACCTGCACTCTCCCCAGCTAGCTAACGGACCTGCACTCTCCCCAGCTAGCTAACGGACCTGCACTCTCCAGAGCTAGCTAACGGACCTGCACTCTCCCCAGCTAGCTAAAGGACCTGCACTCTCCCCAGCTAGCTAACGGACCTGCACTCTCCCCAGCTAGCTAACGGACCTGCACTCTCCCCAGCTAGCTAACGAACCTGCACTCTCCCCAGCTAGCTAACGGACCTTCACTCTCCCCAGCTAGCTAACGGACCTTCACTCTCCCCAGCTAGCTAACGAACCTGCACTCTCCCCAGCTAGCTAACGGACCTGCACTCTCCCCAGCTAGCTAACGGACCTGCACTCTCCCCAGCTAGCTAACGGACCTGCACTCTCCAGAGCTAGCTAATGGAACTACATGTAGTCTCTTCGCTCTCCCCAGCTAGCTAATGGAACTACACTCTCCCCAGCTAGCTAATGGAACTACACTCTCCCCAGCTAGCTAATGGAACTACACTCTCCCCAGCTAGCTAACAGACCTACATGTAGTCTCGTCACTCTCCCCAGCTAGCTAACAGACCTACATGTAGTCTCTTCACTCTCCCCAGCTAGCTAACAGACCTACATGTAGTCTCTTCACTCTCCCCAGCTAGCTAACAGACCTACATGTAGTCTCTTCACTCTCCCCAGCTAGCTAACAGACCTACATGTAGTCTCTTCACTCTCCCCAGCTAGCTAACAGACCTACATGTAGTCTCTTCACTCTCCCCAGGTAGCTAACAGACCTACATGTAGTCTCTTCACTCTCCCCAGGTAGCTAACAGACCTACATGTAGTCTCTTCACTCTCCCCAGGTAGCTAACAGACCTACATGTAGTCTCTTCACTCTCCCCAGCTAGCTAACAGACCTACATGTCTCCCCAGCTCACTCTCCCCAGCTAGCTAACAGACCTACATGTAGTCTCTTCACTCTCCCCAGCTAGCTAACAGACCTACATGTAGTCTCTTCACTCTCCCCAGGTAGCTAACAGACCTACATGTAGTCTCTTCACTCTCCCCAGGTAGCTAACAGACCTACATGTAGTCTCTTCACTCTCCCAGGTAGCTAACAGACCTACATGTAGTCTCTTCACTCTCCCCAGGTAGCTAACAGACCTACATGTAGTCTCTTCACTCTCCCCAGGTAGCTAGACCTACATGTAGTCTCTTCACTCTCCCCAGGTAGCTCTTCACTCTCCCCAGGTAGCCAGACCTACATGTCTCCTACATGTAGTCTCTTCACCCCAGGTAGCTAACAGACCTACATGTAGTCTCTTCACTCTCCCCAGGTAGCACAGACCTACATGTAGTCTCTTCACCCCCAGGTAGCTAACAGACCTACATGTAGTCTCTTCACTCTCCCCAGGTAGCTAACAGACCTACATGTAGTCTCTTCACTCTCCCCAGGTAGCTAACAGACCTACATGTAGTCTCTTCACTCTCCCCAGGTAGCTAACAGACCTACATGTAGTCTCTTCACTCTCCCCAGGTAGCTAACAGACCTACATGTAGTCTCTTCACTCTCCCCAGGTAGCTAACAGACCTACATGTAGTCTCGTCACTCTCCCAGGTAGCCAGACCTACATGTAGTCTCTTCACTCTCCCCAGGTAGCTAACAGACCTACATGTAGTCTCTTCACTCTCCCCAGGTAGCTAACAGACCTACATGTAGTCTCTTCACTCTCCCCAGGTAGCTAACAGACCTACATGTAGTCTCTTCACTCTCCCCAGGTAGCTAACAGACCTACATGTAGTCTCTTCACTCTCCCAGGTAGCTAACAGACCTACATGTAGTCTCGTCACTCTCCCCAGCTAGCTAACAGACCTACATGTAGTCTCGTCACTCTCCCCAGCTAGCTAACAGACCTACATGTAGTCTCCACTCTCCCCAGGTAGCTAACAGACCTACATGTAGTCTCGTCTCCCCAGGTAGCTAACAGACCTACATGTAGTCTCGTCACTCTCCCCAGCTAGCTAACAGACCTACATGTAGTCTCTGTCACTCTCCCCAGGTAGCTAACAGACCTACATGTAGTCTCGTCACTCTCCCCAGGTAGCTAACAGACCTACATGTAGTCTCGTCACTCTCCCCAGTAGCTAACAGACCTACATGTAGTCTCGTCACTCTCCCCAGCTAGCTAACAGACCTACATGTAGTCTCGTCACTCTCCCCAGCTAGCTAACAGACCTACATGTAGTCTCTTCACTCTCCCAGGGACTAACAGACCTACATGTAGTCTCTTCACTCTCCCCAGGTAGTCTCTTCACAACAGACCTACATGTAGTCTCTTCACTCTCCCCAGGTAGCTAACAGACCTACATGTAGTCTCGTCACTCTCCCCAGGTAGGATTCCCCAGCTAGCTAACAGACCTACATGTAGTCTCTTCACTCTCCCCAGGTAGCTCACAGACCTACATGTAGTCTCTTCACTCTCCCCAGGTAGCTAACAGACCTACATGTAGTCTCTTCACTCTCCCCAGCTAGCTAACAGACCTACATGTAGTCTCTTCACTCTCCCCAGCTAGCTAACGGACCTACATGTAGTCTCTTCACTCTCCCCAGCTAGCTAACAGACCACATGTAGTCTCTTCACTTCCCCAGCTAGCTAACAGACCTACATGTAGTCTCGTCACTCTCCCCAGGTAGCTAACAGACCTACATGTAGTCTCTTCACTCTCCCCAGGTAGCTAACAGACCTACATGTAGTCTCCGCACTCTCCCCAGCTAGCTAACAGACCTACATGTAGTCTCTTCACTCTCCCCAGCTAGCTAACAGACCTACATGTAGTCTCGTCACTCTCCCCAGGTAGCTAACAGACCTACATGTAGTCTCTTCACTCTCCCCAGGTAGCTAACAGACCTACATGTAGTCTCTTCACTCTCCCCAGCTAGCTAACAGACCTACATGTAGTCTCGGGTCTCCCAGCTAGCTAACAGACCTACATGTAGTCTCTTCCTCTCCCCAGCTAGCTAACGGACCTACATGTAGTCTCGTCACTCTCCCCAGCTAGCTGACCTACATGTAGTCTCGTCACTCTCCCCAGGTAGCTAACGGACCTACATGTAGTCTCGTAGTCTCCTACATGTAGTCTCTCACTCCTCCAGTCTCCCCAGCTAGCTAACAGACCTACATGTAGTCTCGTCACTCTCCCCAGCTAGCTAACAGACCTACATGTAGTCTCGTCACTCTCCCCAGCTAGCTAACAGACCTACATGTAGTCTCTTCACTCTCCCCAGCTAACAGACTAACAGACCTACTCTAGTCTCTCACTCTCCCCAGCAGCTAACAGACCTACATGTAGTCTCCACTCTCCCCAGGTAGCTAACAGACCTACATGTAGTCTCGTCACTTCCCCAGCTCCAGACCTCATGTAGTCCACTCTCCCCAGCTAGCACAGACCTACATGTAGTCTCTTCACTCTCCCCAGCTAGCTAACAGACCTACATGTAGTCTCACTCTCCCAGCTAGCTAACAGACCTACATGTAGTCTCTTCACTCTCCCCAGCTAGCTAACAGACCTACATGTAGTCTCTTCACTCTCCCCAGCTAGCTAACAGACCTACATGTAGTCTCTTCACTCTCCCCAGGTAGCTAACAGACCTACATGTAGTCTCTTCACTCTCCCCAGGTAGCTAACAGACCTACATGTAGTCTCTTCACTCTCCCCAGGTAGCTAACAGACCTACATGTAGTCTCTTCACTCTCCCAGGTAGCTAACAGACCTACATGTAGTCTCTTCACTTCCCCAGGTAGCTAACAGACCTACATGTAGTCTCTTCACTCTCCCCAGGTAGCTAGAGACCTACATGTAGTCTCTTCACTATCCCCAGGTAGCTAACAGACCTACATGTAGTCTCTCACTCTCCCATAGGTAGTTTACAGACCTACATGTAGTCACTCTCCCCAGGTAGCTAACAGACCTACATGTAGTCTCTTCACTCTCCCCAGGTAGCTAACAGACCTACATGTAGTCTCTTCACTCTCCCCAGGTAGCTAACAGACCTACATGTAGTCTCTTCACTCTCCCCAGGTAGCTAACAGACCTACATGTAGTCTCTTCACTCTCCCCAGGTAGCTAACAGACCTACATGTACTCTTCACTCTCCCAGCTAGCTAACAGACCTACATGTAGTCTCGTCACTCTCCCCAGGTAGCTAACGACCTACATGACTCTGCAGACCTCTCTCCACTCTCCCCAGGTAGCTAACAGACCTACATGTAGTCTCTTCACTCTCCCCAGGTAGCTAACAGACCTACATGTAGTCTCTTCACTCTCCCCAGGTAGCTAACAGACCTACATGTAGTCTCTCCCCCCAGGTAGCTAACGGACCTACATGTAGTCTCTTCACTCTCCCCAGGTAGCTAACAGACCTACATGTAGTCTCGTCACTCTCCCCAGCTAGCAACAGACCTGTAGTCTCTTCACTCTCCCCAGCTAGCTAACAGACCTACATGTAGTCTCGTCACTCTCCCCAGCTAACAGACCTACATGTAGTCTCGTCACTCTCCCCAGGTAGCTAACAGACCTACATGTAGTCTCGTCACTCTCCCCAGCTAGCTAACAGACCTACATGTAGTCTCGTCACTCTCCCCAGCTAGCTAACAGACCTACATGTAGTCTCGTTCCCCAGGTAGCTAACAGACCTCCCTCCCCAGGTAGCTAACAGACCTACATGTAGTCTCTTCACTCTCCCCAGCTAGCTAACAGACCTACATGTAGTCTCGTCACTCTCCCCAGCTAGCTAACAGACCTACATGTAGTCTCTTCACTCTCCCCAGGTAGCTAACAGACCTACATGTAGTCTCTTCACTCTCCCCAGGTAGCTAACAGACCTACATGTAGTCTCTTCACTCTCCCCAGGTAGCTAACAGACCTACATGTAGTCTCTTCACTCTCCCCAGGTAGCTAACAGACCTACATGTAGTCTCTTCACTCTCCCCAGGTAGCTAACAGACCTACATGTAGTCTCTTCACTCTCCCCAGGTAGCTAACAGACCTACATGTAGTCTCTTCACTCTCCCCAGGTAGCTAACAGACCTACATGTAGTCTCTTCACTCTCCCCAGGTAGCTAACAGACCTACATGTAGTCTCTTCACTCTCCCCAGCTAGCTAACAGACCTACATGTAGTCTCTTCACTCTCCCCAGCTAGCTAACAGACCTACATGTAGTCTCTTCACTCTCCCCAGCTAGCTAACAGACCTACATGTAGTCTCTTCACTCTCCCCAGGTAGCTAACAGACCTACATGTAGTCTCTTCACTCTCCCCAGGTAGCTAACAGACCTACATGTAGTCTCTTCACTCTCCCCAGCTAGCTAACAGACCTACATGTAGTCTCTTCACTCTCCCCAGCTAGCTAACAGACCTACATGTAGTCTCTTCACTCTCCCCAGGTAGCTAACAGACCTACATGTAGTCTCTTCACTCTCCCCAGGTAGCTAACAGACCTACATGTAGTCTCTTCACTCTCCCCAGGTAGCTAACAGACCTACATGTAGTCTCGTCACTCTCCCCAGCTAGCTAACAGACCTACATGTAGTCTCTTCACTCTCCCCAGCTAGCTAACAGACCTACATGTAGTCTCGTCACTCTCCCCAGCTAGCTAACAGACCTACATGTAGTCTCGTCACTCTCCCCAGGTAGCTAACAGACCTACATGTAGTCTCGTCACTCTCCCCAGCTAGCTAACAGACCTACATGTAGTCTCGTCACTCTCCCCAGCTAGCTAACAGACCTACATGTAGTCTCGTCACTCTCCCCAGCTAGCTAACAGACCTACATGTAGTCTCGTCACTCTCCCCAGCTAGCTAACAGACCTACATGTAGTCTCTTCACTCTCCCCAGCTAGCTAACAGACCTACATGTAGTCTCTTCACTCTCCCCAGGTAGCTAACAGACCTACATGTAGTCTCGTCACTCTCCCCAGGTAGCTAACAGACCTACATGTAGTCTCTTCACTCTCCCCAGCTAGCTAACAGACCTACATGTAGTCTCGTCACTCTCCCCAGCTAGCTAACAGACCTACATGTAGTCTCTTCACTCTCCCCAGCTAGCTAACAGACCTACATGTAGTCTCGTCACTCTCCCCAGCTAGCTAACAGACCTACATGTAGTCTCTTCACTCTCCCCAGGTAGCTAACAGACCTACATGTAGTCTCGTCACTCTCCCCAGCTAGCTAACAGACCTACATGTAGTCTCTTCACTCTCCCCAGGTAGCTAACAGACCTACATGTAGTCTCGTCACTCTCCCCAGCTAGCTAACAGACCTACATGTAGTCTCTTCACTCTCCCCAGGTAGCTAACGGTCCTACATGTAGTCTCGTCACTCTCCCCAGCTAGCTAACGGTCCTACATGTAGTCTCGTCACTCTCCCCAGCTAGCTAACAGACCTACATGTAGTCTCTTCACTCTCCCCAGGTAGCTAACGGTCCTACATGTAGTCTCGTCACTCTCCCCAGCTAGCTAACAGACCTACATGTAGTCTCTTCACTCCCCAGCTAGCCAGACCTAGCTACTCTCCCCAGGTAGCTAACAGACCTACATGTAGTCTCTTCACTCTCCCCAGGTAGCTAACAGACCTACATGTAGTCTCGTCACTCTCCCCAGCTAGCTAACAGACCTACATGTAGTCTCGTCACTCTCCCCAGCTAGCTAACAGACCTACATGTAGTCTCTTCACTCTCCCCAGGTAGCTAACAGACCTACATGTAGTCTCTTCACTCTCCCCAGCTAGCTAACAGACCTACATGTAGTCTCTTCACTCTCCCCAGCTAGCTAACAGACCTACATGTAGTCTCTTCACTCTCCCCAGGTAGCTAACAGACCTACATGTAGTCTCTTCACTCTCCCCAGGTAGCTAACAGACCTACATGTAGTCTCTTCACTCTCCCCAGGTAGCTAACAGACCTACATGTAGTCTCTTCCCCAGGTACTCTCCCCCTAGGTAGCTAACAGACCTACATGTAGTCTCTTCACTCTCCCCAGGTAGCTAACAGACCTACATGTAGTCTCTTCACTCTCCCCAGGTAGCTAACAGACCTACATGTAGTCTCTTCACTCTCCCCAGGTAGCTAATGTAGTCTCTTCACTCTCCCCAGCAGCTAACACCTACATGTAGTCTCTTCACTAGCTCCCCATGTAGTCTTCACTCTCCCCAGGTAGCTAACAGACCTACATGTAGTCTCTTCATGTACTCTCCCCAGGTAGCTAACAGACCTACATGTAGTCTCGTCACTCTCCCCAGGTAGCTAACAGACCTACATGTAGTCTCGTCACTCTCCCCAGCTAGCTAACAGACCTACATGTAGTCTCGTCACTCTCCCCAGCTAGCTCAGACCCATGTAGTCTAAGCTAGCTAACAGACCTACATGTAGTCTCGTCACTCTCCCCAGCTAGCTAACAGACCTACATGTAGTCTCGTCACTCTCCCCAGCTAGCTAACAGACCTACATGTAGTCTCTTCACTCTCCCCAGGTAGCTAACAGACCTACATGTAGTCTCTTCACTCTCCCCAGGTAGCTAACAGACCTACATGTAGTCTCGTCACTCTCCCCAGGTAGCTAACAGACCTACATGTAGTCTCGTCACTCTCCCCAGGTAGCTAACAGACCTACATGTAGTCTCTTCACTCTCCCCAGGTAGCTAACAGACCTACATGTAGTCTCTTCACTCTCCCCAGGTAGCTAACCAGACCTACATGTAGTCTCTTCAACAGACCTACATGTAGTCTCTTCACTCTCCCCAGCTAGCTAACAGACCTACATGTAGTCTCTTCACTCTCCCCAGCTAGCTAACAGACCTACATGTAGTCTCTTCACTCTCCCCAGCTAGCTAACAGACCTACATGTAGTCTCGTTCACTCTCCCCAGCTAGCTAACAGACCTACATGTAGTCTCTTCACTCTCCCCAGTAGTCTCTTCACTCTCCCCAGCTAGCTAACAGACAGACCTACATGTAGTCTCTTCACTCTCCCCAGGTAGCTAACAGACCTACATGTAGTCTCTTCACTCTCCCCAGGTAGCTAACAGACCTACATGTAGTCTCTTCACTCTCCCCAGCTAGCTAACAGACCTACATGTAGTCTCTTCACTCTCCCCAGCTAGCTAACAGACCTACATGAGTCTCTTCACTCTCCCCAGCTAGCTAACAGTAGTCTCGTCATGCTAGCTCTACATGTAGTCTCTTCACTCTCCCCAGCTAGCTAACAGACCTACATGTAGTCTCGTCACTCTCCCCAGCTAGCTAACAGACCTACATGTAGTCTCGTCACTCTCCCCAGCTAGCTAACAGACCTACATGTAGTCTCGTCACTCTCCCCAGCTAGCTAACAGACCTACATGTAGTCTCGTCACTCTCCCCAGCTAGCTAACAGACCTACATGTAGTCTCGTCACTCTCCCAGCTAGCTAACAGACCTACATGTAGTCTCTTCACTCTCCCCAGCTAGCTAACAGACCTACATGTAGTCTCTTCACTCTCCCCAGGTAGCTAACAGACCTACATGTAGTCTCTTCACTCTCCCCAGCTAACAGACCTCATGTAGCTAACAGACCTACATGTAGTCTCAGCTAGCTAACAGACCTACATGTAGTCTCGTCACTCTCCCCAGCTAGCTAACAGACCTACATGTAGTCTCGTCACTCTCCCCAGCTAGCTAACAGACCTACATGTAGTCTCTTCACTCTCCCCAGGTAGCTAACAGACCTACATGTAGTCTCGTCACTCTCCCCAGCTAGCTAACAGACCTACATGTAGTCTCTTCACTCTCCCCAGGTAGCTAACAGACCTACATGTAGTCTCGTCACTCTCCCCAGCTAGCTAACGGTCCTACATGACTCTAGCTAACGGTCCTACATGTAGTCTCGTCACTCTCCCCAGCTAGCTAACAGACCTACATGTAGTCTCGTCACTCTCCCCAGCTAGCTAACAGACCTACATGTAGTCTCTTCACTCTCCCCAGGTAGCTAACAGACCTACATGTAGTCTCTTCACTCTCCCCAGCTAGCTAACAGACCTAGCAGCTAACAGACCTAGTCTCTTCACTCTCCCCAGGTAGCTAACAGACCTACATGTAGTCTCTTCACTCTCCCCAGGTAGCTAACAGACCTACATGTAGTCTCGTCACTCTCCCCAGCTAGCTAACAGACCTACATGTAGTCTCTCTCCCCAGCTAGCTCACTCTCCCCAGCTAGCTAACAGACCTACATGTAGTCTCTTCACTCTCCCCAGCTAGCTAACAGACCTACATGTAGTCTCTTCACTCTCCCCAGCTAGCTAACAGACCTACATGTAGTCTCGTCAGACTCTCCCCAGCTAGCTAACAGACCTACATGTAGTCTCGTCACTCTCCCCAGCTAGCTAACAGACCTACATGTAGTCTCGTCACTCTCCCCAGCTAGCTAACAGACCTACATGTAGTCTCTTCACTCTCCCCAGCTAGCTAACAGACCTACATGTAGTCTCTTCACTCTCCCCAGCTAGCTAACAGACCTACATGTAGTCTCGTCACTCTCCCCAGCTAGCTAACAGACCTACATGTAGTCTCGTCACTCTCCCCAGCTAGCTAACAGACCTACATGTAGTCTCGTCACTCTCCCCAGCTAGCTAACAGACCTACATGTAGTCTCGTCACTCTCCCCAGCTAGCTAACAGACCTACATGTAGTCTCTTCACTCTCCCCAGCTAGCTAACAGACCTACATGTAGTCTCTTCACTCTCCCCAGCAGACCTAGCTAACAGACCTAACAGACCTACATGTAGTCTCTTCACTCTCCCCAGCTAGCTAACAGACCTACATGTAGTCTCTTCACTCTCCCCAGCTAGCTAACAGACCTACATGTAGTCTCGTCACTCTCCCCAGCTAGCTAACAACAGACCTACATGTAGTCTCGTCACTCTCCCCAGCTAGCTAACAGACCTACATGTAGTCTCGTCACTCTCCCCAGCTAGCTAACAGACCTACATGTAGTCTCGTCACTCTCCCCAGCTAGCTAACAGACCTACATGTAGTCTCGTCACTCTCCCCAGCTAGCTAACAGACCTACATGTAGTCTCGTCACTCTCCCCAGCTAGCTAACAGACCTACATGTAGTCTCGTCACTCTCCCCAGCTAGCTAACAGACCTACATGTAGTCTCGTCACTCTCCCCAGCTAGCTAACAGACCTACATGTAGTCTCGTCACTCTCCCCAGCTAGCTAACGGTCATCGTAACTAAAATTCCAAAAGGGATGCATAGAGGATTATTATATATAGAGATTTTTTATCTTCATAGCGAGGATATACAGTGCAGTCGGACCCCTTGACTTCTTCCACATTTTGTTATGTTACAGCCTTATTCTAAAATGGATTAAATTAGGAAGAAAAAAAAAATAAACACAATACCCCATAATGACAAAGCAAAAAAAGGCTTTTAGACATTTTGGAAAAAAATGAAATATCACATTCACATAATTATTCAGACCCTTAACTCAGTACTTTGTTCCAGCACCTTTGACTGCGATTACAGCCTTGAGTCTTCTTGGGTATGACGCTACAAGCTTTGCACACCTGTATTTGGGGAGATTCTCCCATTGTTCTCTGCAGATCCTCTCAAGCTCTGTCAGGTTGGATGGGGAGCGTCACTGCACAGCAATTTTCAGGTCTCTCCACAGATGTTTGATCGGGTTCAAGTCCGGGCTCTGGCTGGGCCACTCACGGACATTCAGAGACTTGTCCCGAAGTCACTCCTGCATTGTCTTGGCTGTATTCTTAGGGTCGTTGTCCTGTTGGAAGGTGAGCCTTCACCCCAGTCTGAGGTCCTGAGTGCTCTGGAGCAGGTTTTCATCAAGGATCTCTGTACTTTGCTCCGTTCATCTTTGCTTCGATCCTGACTAGTCTCCCAGTCCCTGCTGCTGAAAAACATCCCCACAGCATGATGCTGCCACCACCATGCTTCACCGTAGAGATGGTGCCAGGTTTCCTCCAGACGTGACGCTTGGCATTCAGGCCAAATAGTTCGATCTTGGTTTCATCAGACCAGAGAATCTTGTTTCTCATGGTCAGAGTCCTTTAGGTGTCTTTTGGCAAACTCCAAGTGGGCTGTCATGTGCCTTTTACTGAGGAGCGGCTTCCGTCTGACCACTCTACCATATATGCCTGATTAGTAAAGTGCTGTAGAGATGGTTGTCCTTCTGGAAGGTTCTCCCATCTCCACAGAGGAACTCCCATTGGGTTCTTGGTCACCTCCCTGTCCAAGGCCCTTCTCCCCTGATTGCTCAGTTTGGCCGGGCGCCAGCTCTAGGAAGAGTCTTGGTGGTTCCAAACTTCTTCCATTTAAGAACGATGGAGGCCACTGTGTTCTTGGGGACCTTCAATGCTGCAGAAATGTTTTCGTAATCTTCCCGTGCCCTGACACCATGTCTCGGTGCTCTACGGACAATTCCTTCAACCTCACGGCTTGGTTTTTGCTCTGACAGGTTCTGTCACCATGGGACCCTATATAGACAGGTGTGTACTTTTCCAAATCATGTCCAAGCTATTGAATTTACCACAGGTGGACTCCAATCAAGTTGTAGAAACATCTCAATGATGATTAATGGAAACATGATGCACCGGAGTCTCATGGCAAAGGGTCTGAATACTTATGTAAATAATGTATTTCAGCTTATTTTTTTTATAAATGTGCAAACATTTCTGTAAGGCTGTTTTCACTTCGTCATTATGGGGCATTGTGTGTAGATTGATGCAAATTTTTTTTTAAAGATAAGGCTGTAATGTAACAAAATGTGAAAAAAGTGAAGGGTCTGAATACTTTCCGAACACCTGGACCCTGGTGAAGACCGAATGTGGTCCACGGGGAAACAAGTTTGACATCACTGGTTTATAGTGTCAACTATAAGTGTGAGGGGGCAGGGCTTACCAGGACCAGACAGGTGTCAACCAATGAGAGGGTCCCTGAGCGGCCAATTCCAGCGCTGCAGTGCACTACCGCCGGTCCGTGGTCCGCCCCTAACGAGCCAGACTCCCGCACCTTGAACAGGAAGTTGAGGAAGGACGCCGGCGATTCTGGGACACCAAAGTCAGGCCAGGTGGTGTAATGAAAGTGATATATCTCTCTCTTCTCCCCTGTCTGGAAGACACAAGAGAGGACAAAACACATTGCTTGTGTCCCAAATGGCACCCCTATTCCCTAGTACATTACTTTTTGTCCGAAATGGCACCCTATCCCCTAGTGCATTACTATTGACCAGAGCCCCGTGGGCCCCGGTCTAAACTGCACCATAAATGGAATAGGGTGCCATTTGGGTCCTATAGTACAAATGGACAGGAGCAGGATTGGACTCAATTCCATTTAAATTCAGGAAACAAACTGAAATTATCCTTGAAAATAATAGATAGTGGACCACTGCATTGACCCTGGAGATAGTAGAACACTGTATGCGGTCCCTGGGGAGGAAGGGAGGGGATAATAAATAGAGATTGAAGCTTGGACGATAAACTGAAAGTTACCAACACTGACATTTCCCTCTTCTAACCAAAGCAATTTTACTGACGTCTGTAATTTCGATGATTAGGCTACACAACGTTCCTGCAGACATTTTTGGTTCTAAAACCATTATTTGCCCAAAACCTGCTTCTTGCATCGTAAGTATCTGCCCTCACTCCCTCTCCCCCTTTGCACACGGAGTGAAGGGAGGGCTGCATTTACTGTTGTTCAAAAAGAGGAGAGTCTCAGCTTTATGAGAGTATAGAAAGTATTTCTCAACTCTCAATGTTAACCTGTTGCTTCTACTCGGGACGCTTGCGTCCCAACTAGAGCTCTGGAAATGCAAATGCGCTACGCTAAATGCTAATAGTATTAGTTAAAACTCAAAAGTTCATTAAAATACACATGCAGGGTATCGAATTAAAGCTACACTCGTTGTGAATCCAGGCAACAAGTCAGATTTTTAAAATGCTTTTCGGCGAAAGCATGAGAAGCTATTATCTGATAGCATGTAACACCCAAAAAGACCCACAGGGGACGTAAACAAAATAATTAGCATTTCGGCGTTACACAAACCGCACAATAAAATAGAAAACATTCATTACCTTTCACCATCTTCTTTGTTGGCACTCCTAGATGTCCCATAAACACTATTTGGGTCTTTATTTCGATTAAATCGGTCCATATAAAGCCTAGATATCGTTATATGTAGACTGTGTGATAAACGAAAAAAACATTGTTTCAAAACGTAACGTCATTTTTTAAAATTCAAAAAGTCGACGATAAACTTTCACAAAACACTTCAAATACGTTTGTAATGCAACTTTAGGTATTAGTAAACGTTAATAAGCGATAAAATTCATCAGGAGGCGATGTAAAGATCATTAGCTGTCCGTCTGGAAAAATGTCCGGCTAGAAACTCAACGAAAATATCCGGTCCTAGACCATAGGAGATACGGTGCCCTGCATGTGTTTGACCAAGAAAAAACTCGAAATGACAAGACTCTAGACACCGTGTGGAAGCTGTAGGTACTGCAACCTCAGTCAATTAATTGTGGTTCACCTTTATCAATGGGTTCAAGTAGCGCATGGATATATTTTCCCATTTTCAGTGATCAGTTTTTCCTGTGCTTTTCGATGTAAATGCCGTTCTGGTAAAGCCACAGCAGTGATTTAACCAGTTTTATAAATGTCTGAGTGTTTTCTATCCACACAGACTAAGCAAATGCATATACTATATTCCTGGCATGAGTAGCAGGGCGCTGAAATGTTGCGCGATTTTTAACAGAATGTTCAAAAAAGTAGAGGGTCGACTTAAGAGGTTAAGGAAATAACACCACTTTACTGAGTATGTAATTGAGATGATGCGCCAGCAGTACAAAGCCATTTGTTTATTTGTTGGACAATAAATGTACTGTTAGATTAATTGCATGGCTATTTAGCAACAGCTATATGCTACACAATTCACCACCTGAGGAAGTGGGAACTCAAAACACATGAGTTCTCACTTCCCCAGGTGGTGAATTATGTACTATATAGCCTTGGCCAGCAATATGCACAGAAACAGGCAGGTAAATGAAACAGCTAACTTAGGGTAAGTTCCTAGCTAGCATTAAACTTATCTTATAAAAAAAACAATCAATCTTAACATAATCACTAGTTAACTACACATG
This sequence comes from Oncorhynchus nerka, assembly GCF_034236695.1. Classification (NCBI taxonomy): domain Eukaryota; kingdom Metazoa; phylum Chordata; class Actinopteri; order Salmoniformes; family Salmonidae; genus Oncorhynchus; species Oncorhynchus nerka. The sequence goes on from NC_088402.1 coordinate 1,190,556, forward strand.
GTTGATGATATTACTAGTTTATCTAGCTTGTCCTGCGTTGCATATAATCGAATCACAGCCTACTTCGCCAAACGGGTGATTTAACAAGCGCATTCGTGAAAAAAGCACTGTCGTTGCACCAATGGGTACCTAACCATAAAAATCTATGTCTTTCTTAAAATCAATACACAAGTATACATTTTTAAAACTGCATATTTGGTTAATATTGCCTGCTAACATGAATTTCTTTTAGCTAGGGAAATTGTGTCACTTCTCTTGCGTTCAGTGCAAGCAGTCAGGGTATATGCAGCAGTTTGGGCCGCCTGGCTCGTTGCGAACTGTGTGAAGACCATTTCTTCCAAACAAAGACTATTTAATTTGCCAGAATTGTACATAATTATGACATAACATTGAAGGTTGTGCAATGTAAACAGGAATATTTAGACTTAGGGATGCCACCCATTAGATAAAATCCGTAACGGTTCCGTATTTCACTGAAAGAAAAAATGTTTTGTTTTCGAAATGACAGTTTCCGGATTTGACCATATTAATGACCTAAGGCTCGTATTTCTGTTTTATTATATTATAATTAAGTCTATGATTTGATAGCGCAGTCTGACTGGGCGGTGGTAGGCAGCAGCAGGCTCGTAAGCATTCATCCAAACAGACTTCAAGCCTATCAACTCCTGAGATTAGACTGGCAATATTAAAGTACCTATTAGAACATCCAATAGTCAAAGGTATATGAAATACAAATCGTATAGAGAGAAATAGTCCTATAATAACTACAACCTAAAACTTCTTACCTGGGAATATTGAAGACTCGTGTTATAAAAGGAACCACCAGCTCATGTTCTGAGCAAGGAACTTAAACGTTAGCTTTTTTACATGGCAAATATTGCACTTTTTACTTTCATCTCCATCACTTTGTTTTTGCATTATTTAATCCAAATTGAACACGTTTTTTGTTGTTGTTGTGTTTGTAAATTTTACCCCTTTTTCTCCCCAATTTCGTGGTATCCAATTGTTGTAGTAGCTACTATCTTGTCTCATCGCTACAACTCCCGTACGGGAGAGTCATGCGTCCTCCGATACACAACCCAACCAAGCCGCACTGCTTCTTAACACAGCGTGCATCCAACCCGGAAGCCAGCCGCACCAATGCGCCGGAGTTAACACAGTGCACCCGGCCACCTTGGCTAGCGCACACTGCGCCCAGCCCGCCACAGGAGTCGCTGGCGCGCGATGAGACAAGGATACCCCTAACCCGGGCGACGCTAGGCCAATTGTGCGTCGCCCCACGGACCTCCCGGTCGCGGCCGGTTACGACAGAGCCTGGGCGCGAACCCAGGGACTCTGATGGCACAGCTGGCGCTGCAGTACAGCGCCCTTAACCATAAATTGAACACGTTTAATTATTTATTTGAGACTAAATAGATTTTATTGATGTATTATATTAAGTTAAAATAAAAGTGTCAATTCAGTATTGTTGTAATTGTCATTACTACAAATATATATATAAAAATAGGCATATTAATCCGTATCGGATTTTGTTGGTCCTCCAATAAATCGGTATCGGTGTTAAAATCATAATCAGTCGACCTCCAGTAACAGCAGAGGTGTACATCCTGATAAATAAGAATACGCCATTTCCCCTTATATCCCAGCACATAAACCAAGAAGGCAATTTTCTTATGTTGAATTGTACTTTACATGGTGAAAAATATACATTGATTTTATTGTATATCCCATCAGGGGCAAATCTAGATCACATCCACACAGGAAGTATTATTTTAGCAGGTGACCTAAATCATACAGTCGATAAGATTAACAGAAGTAGCAATGAAAAAGGCACATTTAGGGAGCCTCCAAAGAGGCAAAACATGTAATCTCTACAAATAATTTATAGGACACATGGAGATTACTATTCCCAACTCCAAAAGACTATTCCTTCTTTTCTCAAAAGGTAGAAAAGCTATTGAAGAATTGACTACATTTTTTCCTCTCCAAAAATTCACTCAACAATTTACTGGATAAAAAAAAAATCTGATATAGTGATATTGGATCATTCTCTAGCATCGTGCTTAATTACACCAGGAGAAAATAATCTTCTGGACCCAAAATTGTATAAAATAGATAAACAAATGTAGACAGAGAAAAGCCGACCCCTGATACAATTTGGGATGCTTTTAAGGTGTACATTAGGGGAATGATCATTTCATACTCGCCAAAAGTGAAATCTGATTTAGAAATTTAAATGAAAGAAAATCAATATCTTAGAAAAAGCCCATTAATCTTTACAAGGTAAAGAAGAAAATACAATTTCTGAACTTAAGCAGGAATACAATCTTTTACTTTTGAAGACAACCAACAACTACAGGTTAAACTCAAATAAAGCATACTACTTAATGGAAAATAAACCTGGTAAATATCTCGCAGCTCTCATAAAATTAACACATGGTAAACCAATTATATATATTTTTAAACTAAGATACAAAAGTGGTCATTAGAAACGGTGTGATTAATTACTATTTTAAAAGCTTCTATGAAAATGTATATAAATCAGAATTAAACAGTTCTTAGACTCAACAAGTCCGAAGCAAATATCAGCAGACAAAAAAAAAAGATTAAAACCGTAAAACACCCAAGAAGAAATATTAGATACTGCTAAAACATTTGCATGGAGGAAATCACCAGGAATGGATGGCTTCCCAAAGAATCCTATTCAACATTTTGGGACAATGTAGCCCCCCTATTTACACAAATGACAACACACACGTCACACAATTCAGTACTTCCTAGTTCCATGTATCAAATAGTTATTCCAGTTAAATTGAAACCAGGAAAATCTGGAGAGTCCCCTGCTGATTATAGACAAATTCAATAAATTGTGACAAAATTATAACAAAGCTTATAAGCAATAGAATGGCAAACGTCTTACCAGACTTGTTATATATCAAACAAATGTTTCAGTTTAATACAATATGCAAAAAAACAAGACATAGATTATTCAATTATGGCTGTTGATGCCCAAAAGGCTTTTGATGGTCTTGAATAGCCTTCTGTATTCAAAACTTTGGACACTTTCCAGCTGAAATAATACATTTGAAAAAACATAGAATAAATGTTCTAAAGGAAAAATATACACAAATAATATATTATCTGATAAATGCTTTAGAAAGGGGGACAAGACAGGGATGTCCTCTCTCCCCCTTCCTGTTTCCACTGGCAATTGAACTGCTTGCAGAAAGAATTAGACAGGACACAAACGTAACAGGTATCAGTGTTGGTAAACATGAAAAATAAACTAAACTTATTTGCAGATGATCTCCTGAAATACCTGACAAATATTGAAAACTCAAAGCCCAATATTGAAAACTCAAAGCCCAATATTGAAAACTCAAAGCCCAATATTGAAAACTCAAAGCCCAATATTGAAAACTCAAAGCCCAATATTGAAAACTCAAAGCCCAATATTGAAAACTCAAAGCCCAATATTGAAAACTCAAAGCCCAATATTGAAAACACAATGCCCGATATTGAAAACACAATGCCTTGCTAAGAATATTTTCAGAATACTCAAATCTCAGGATACAGAAAAAACAGCAATCCTTTCAGGAGACCACAAAAAATATGAACTACATAGGATGCTTAATAACTGACAAACAACAATTATATCAGATAACTTTACTTCATTACTCAACAATATGAAAGCAGATCTAACTAAATTGAATAATCTTCCCATAAATCTTACAGGTACAATAAACCTCTAGAATGGCTGCTAAAGTTTTGGTATTTATTTTCGGTATTACTAATTACCCCACAAAGACATTCTTTAAAAAAGTTTACTTGGTCATAAGACTTTATAATCGGCAAATAAAATTCATAGAATAAAAAGGAAAGTTTAACATCTTCCTTAAGTCTGAGGGTGGTTTTAACCTTCCAGATTGTATCAACTCACTACCCAAGGCTTTTACTTGTGACATATAGTTAAATGCACTAAATAGGAAGAATGGGTACATAATTCAAGATGCCCATCCCCAGAATCTTTTTCCGTGTCTATTTTCAAAAGACAAAGCTAAGAACATTAACAATTACATAGTTAAGAACACTATAAACATATTCTACAAGAACCAATATCACTCCCTAAAAACAAAACCTTCTGGAACAATCCTTGGATAGCTTTCCAGAATTCACAGATACATTGGAAAACAGATTTCTTTACATGATAGTTTCAAATACATACAACTTGAAAGTTACATATACCTACATTTTGGATTTGAAATATGTTAGACAGAGCGAAGGAATCTTATTTGAGTCAGAAAAGGATGTTCATATGATAGGGAAGAAATACAAATACTTGAAGAGAGCATAACTGACAATCTTTTAGAAAAAAATCTTGGAGCCAAGACACAAAAAGAACTGATGTTTGGACAAGATGGAGGGAAAGTTGGAGAATAACTAACGAAATTACAGTTAAGAAAAATGCATGTTAAATCCGGTATAAACTAATGTATAGAATGTATTATACAAGAGACAAAATTCATACATTCTACAGCACAATGGCAGTCATGTCTTAAGTGTAAAACTAAAAATGACTCAATAATTCATACCTTCTGGGAATGCTACAAAGTCCCAAAGTTATGGGCGGAGCTAGAAAGTTGGCTGTCAGACGTTTTACAACGTAAACTTACTTTTAATACATCTGTCTGTATATTTCAAGACGTGGCATATGAGTGAGATACCCAATGGACTGGACGATTCTCTTATCACTCATCTTGAAAAAAAGTATACTAAAAACTTGGACATCAATCATGGAAAATTGTCAGTCTAGAGCCCTGCCACAAACGGAAAAGTCTGTATTTAATCGCAATATTAGTTATTGTCCATATCGCCCAGCATTCCGCCCAGTATGGAAATAATCTCTAATGCATCATATTCACACCATTTTAGATATATGGCTCGTTAGCATTCTGCTACTCCAGCACCTTGATCAAGCATCAATTTGAAATCACACTGAATAAGATCACAGAGGAGACCTGAGACAAAGTATCACATGGGCTTGCTCCTACCCATCTTTCTGATTTGGTCCTGCCGTACATACCTACACGTACGCTACGGTCACAAGACGCAGGCCTCCTAATTGTCCCTAGAATTTCTAAGCAAACAGCTGGAGGCAGGGCTTTCTCCTATAGAGCTCCATTTTTATGGAATGGTCTGCCTACCCATGTCAGAGACGCAGACTCAGTCTCAACCTTTAAGTCTTTACAGAAGACTTATCTCTTCAGTAGGTCATATGATTGAGTGTAGTCTGGCCCAGGAGTGTGAAGGTGAACGGAAAGGCTCTGGAGCAAAGAACCGCCGTCGCTGTCTCTGCCTGGCCGGTTCCCCTCTCTCCACTGGGATTTTCTGCCTCTAACCCTATTACAGGGGCTGAGTCACTGGCTTACTGGTGCTCTTCCATGCCGTCCCTAGGAGGGGTGCGTCACTTGAGTAGGTTGTGTCACTTACATGATCTTCCTGTCTGGGTTGGCGCTCCCCTTTGGGTTGTGCCGTGGCGGAGATCTTTGTGGGCTATACTCGGCCTCGTCTCAGGATGGTAAGTTGGTGGTTGAAGATATCCCTTTAGTGGTGTGGGGGCTGTGCTTTGGCAAAGTTGGTGGGGTTATATCCTGCCTGTTTGGCCCTGTCCGGGGGTATCATCGGATGGGGCCACAGTGTCTCCTGACCCCTCCTGTCTCAGCCTCCAGTATTTATGCTGCAGTAGTTTATGTGTCGGGGGGCTAGGGTCAGTTTGTTATATCTGGAGTAATTCTCCTGTCTTATCCGGTGTCCTGTGTGAATTTAAGTATGCTCTCTCTAATTCTCTTTCTTTCTCTCTCTCTCTGAGGACCTGAGCCCTGGGATCATGCCTCAGGACTACCCGGCATGATGACTCATTGCTGTCCCCAGTCCACCTGGCTGCTCCAGTTTCAACTATTCTGCCTGAGGCTATGGAACCCTGACCTGTTCACCAGACGTGCTACCTGTCCCAGACCTGCTGTTTTCAACTCTCTAGAGACAGCAGGAGTTGTAGAGATACTCTGAATGATCGGCTATGAAAAGCCAACTGACATTTACTCCTGAGGTGCTGACTTGCTGCACCCTCTACAACTACTGTGATTATTATTATTTGACCCTGCTGGTCAGTTACGAACATATTGGCCATGTTCTGTTATAATCTCCACCCGGCACAGCCAGAAGAGGACAGGCCACCTCTCATAGCCTGGTTCCTCTCAAGGTTTCATCCTAGGTTTTGACCTTTCACCGTGCTTCTACACCTGCATTGCTTGCTGTTTGGGGTTTTAGGCTGGGTTTCTGTACAGCACAGAGATATCAGCTGATGTAAGAAGGGCTATATAAATAAATGTGATTTGATCCTAGATTACACTCCTGCATTACTCAGACTTCCACCATGTGAAAGAGACTCACCTTATCATTTTGCAGCTCCAGCACTCTGGTTGTGTAGTAGGACTTGACGTCTTCTGAAACCAGCGTTATCAGGAAATGTGTATCTCTGAAAGACATCTCATGCTCATCCTGCGTTGGCCAATACTGAGCACACTTTTCCTGTCAGGCGGGAAATACAGAAGCCAGTCAGCCAGTCAGTCACCTTAGTTGAACGGTGAAGTTATGACAGAAAAGAGAAGTGTTTCCAGTTTTAATAATATCACTATCAGTCCCATGTTTTATTATTATGATTAATATTATCAAAGTAGCCCAGCATTCTACTTAATGCAGTGACAGTCCCTATAAAGACTAAAGCTACAAGGTTTCACTACATTTGATAAAGTTAACCATTCATTTTCTACAAGTCCTTCTAAAATATGGACAACCAGGTTACGTAATGTCATGCTATTAGAAGGCATCTGTTGGCCCGTAACAAGACTGAATAGAACCTCATGACACCAATATTCACCCCTGGCTCCTCCTCTTCCAGGAAGGGAAACTAAACTCATGATCCAACACCTACTGCTGCTACTCTGACACAAGATGACATGAAGGGGAGGTCGGCTCAAGTAGCATCTGAGGCATAAAGCCTGTGCTTGGGGAACTGTCAGGTCCCCTCTCACAGACCTACAGTAGTACAGACCTAACTGCCATCACAACACCTCCCACCACCAAGCATCACCAGACCAGGAATTCACTCTCTAAACCACACAGACTAGGAGGAAATACCCCTCCACAGAAAGTGGCTTTTCACTACAACACCTTAACAAAAATAGTGTGATCTGTGTACCACATGCAGGCAATACTAGAAGATAGTAGTTATGTACTCACTGATCCCTTCTCTATGACTCTGTTCAGCATGATGACAGCCTTGGTATTCTGTTCCCAGATCATCAACCAGAAGTGACCACAGGTGTTCCTCAGAGGACCCTGTGGATGACGCACAGACAAGCCCATTAGCTAACCAAGATTACACATTGGGAAATTTAAGTGCATTTGGGGGTTAGTAAAGTAATAAATAATACAAGATATCAACAGTTCTGTTTAACTTTTCAGGCTTAGAAACATCATTCATATAATATCACAAGGTCAGAGTGCTAACAGATTGTTTTAGTCAATGTGGTAACATTTAGTTCCTCCCATCAAACCCTTCATCCATTTCCTGTTTTCCAGTCATTGCTCTGTAACACCACCACTGTGGTTGTTGTTACTGGTTGTTATGAAGGTTCTGTTTAACAACACCCCTGTGGTTAACCAAAACCGTCATAACGACATCCCTGTGGCTGTGGTTAAACAGAACCTTAACGTGTGTGTTCTGTGATTTACTCACTGTTAATCAAGTGTTCTATTAATCAAGTGTTCTATTAATCAAGTGTTCTATTAAATCAGTGTTTTGTTAACAAAGTGTTCCGTGTTTTGTTAACCTTTCTAGGGCAGGCGTTCCGCTAGCGGGACCCCTCGACAACATTCTGTTGAAAAGGCAGCACGCAAAATTAAAAAATATTTTTTAGAAATATGTAACTTTCACACATTAACAAGTCCAATACAGCAAATGAAAGATACACATCTTGTTAATCTACCCATTGTGTCCGATTTCAAAAATACTTCACAGCGAAAGCACAACATATGATTATGTTAGGTCAGAGTCAAGTCAAAAACACACAGCCATTTTCCAGCCAAAGAGCAGTCACAAAAATCAGAAATATAGATCAAATTAATCCCCAACCTTTGATGATCCTCATCAGATGACACTCATAGGACATCATGTTACACAATACATGTATGTTTTGTTCGATAAAGTTCATATTTATATCAAAAAATCTCAGTTTACATTGGCACGTTACGTGCAGTAATGTTTTGATTCCAAAACATCCAGTGATTTTGCAGAAATACTCATAATAAACACTGATAAAAGATACAACTGTTATTCACAAAATTAAAGATAGACTTCTGCTGAATGCAACTGCTGTGTCAGATTTCAAAAGCATAATCTGAGAACGGGGCTCAGAACCCAAAACAGCCAGAGGAATATCCGCCATTTTGGAGTCAACAAAGTTAGAAATTACACCATAAATATTCACTTACCTTTGATGATCTTCATCAGATGGCACTCCCAGGAATCCCAGTTCGACAATAAATGACTGATTTGTTCCATAAAGTTCTATAAAGTCCATCAATTTTGTCCAAATAGCCACTTGTTGTTAGCGTGTTCAGCCCAGTAATCCATCTTCATGAGGCGCAGGCACTTCGTTCAGACAAAAACTCGGAAAGTCCTTTAGAAACATGTCAAACGATGTATGGAATCAATCTTTAGGATGTTTTTAACATAAAACATCAATAATGTTCCAACCGGAGAATTCCTTTGTCTGAAAAAAAGCACTGGAACGGGAGGTAACTCTGTCGGGAGCGCACGTCATGAGACCCAAGGCACTCTGCCAGACCACTGACTCAAAGAGGTCTCATGAGCCCCTCCTTTATAGTAGAAGCCTCATTCAAGTTTCTAAAGACGGTTGACATCTAGTGGAAGCCGTAGGAAGTGCAACTTTATCCATATCTCAATGTGTATTCGGTAGGCCAAGCTTTGAAAAACTACAAACCATAGATGTCCCACTTCCCGGTTGGATTTTTCTCAGGTTTTCGCCTGCCATATGAGTTCTGTTATACTCACAGACATCATTCAAACAGTTTTAGAAACTTCAGAGTGTTTTCTATCCAATACTACTAATAATATGCATATATTAGCATCTGAGACAGAGTAGGAGACAGTTCACTTTGAGCATGCTATTCATCCAAAAGTGAAAATGCTGCGCCTTATCCCAAAAAGGTTTTAACCAAGGGTTCTGGTATTTAAGGGTTCTGTTAATCGTTAGTTTGGTTAATCAAGTGTTCTGAGAACCAAGTGTTCTGTGAACCAAGTCCTCTGTTAATCGTTAGATTGGTGAATCAAGTGTTTGCTCTGTTAATCATGTGTTCAATTTTTCAAGTGTTCTGTTAATTGTTACATTGGTTAATCAAGTATTCTGTTAATCAAGTGTTAGTTCTGAAATTCTTCGGGAGCAGTGTCCCTTCCATGGAAAGTTGAGCTGACCTAGGCTAATGCGATTAGCATGAGGTTGTAAGTAACAAGAACATTTCCCAGGACATATTTAATTTTAATTTGACCTTTATTTAACCAGGCAAGTCAGTTAAGAACAAATTCTTATTTTCAATGACGGCCTAGGAACAGTGGGTTAACTGCCTGTTCAGGGGCAGAACGACAGATTTGTACCTTGTCAGCTCGGGGATTTGAACTCGCAACCTTTCGCTTAACCACTACTACACTCTAACCACTAGGCTACCCTGCCGCCCCGACATATCTAATATTGGCAGAAAGCTTAAATGTGTGTTAGCCTAACTGCACTGTCCAATTTACAGTAGCTATTACAGTGAAATAATACCATGCTATGGTTTGAGGAAAGTGCACCAATTAGAACAAAAAAAGTTATTAATAAACAAATTAGGCACATTTGGGCAGTCTTGACACAATTTTGAACAGAAATGCAATGATTCATTGGATCAGTCTAAAATGTTGCACATACACGGATGCCATCTAGTGGCCAAAATCTAAATTGCATCTGGGCTGGTATAATACACTATGGCCTTTCTCTTGCATTTCAAACATGATGGTACAAAAAAAATAGTTCATTTTTTCTTTGTATTATCTTTTATCAGATCTATTGTGTTATATTCTACTACATTCCTTTCACATTTCCATAAACTTCAGTGTTTCCTTTCAAATGGTACCAAGAATATGCATATCCTTGATTCAGGGCCTGAGCTACAGGCAGTTAGATTTGGGTATGTAATGTTATGGGAAAATTGAAAAAAAGGGTCTCGTTCTGTTAATCAAGTGCTTGTTCTGTTAATCAAGTAATCTGAGAATCAATTATTCTGTTCATCAAGTGTTCGTTGTGTTCATCAAGTGTTCGTTCGGGTTCATCAAGTGTTCGTTCGGGTTCATCAAGTGTTCGTTCGGGTTCATCAAGTGTTCGTTCGGGTTCATCAAGTGTTCGTTCGGGTTCATCAAGTGTTCGTTCGGGTTCATCAAGTGTTAGTTCGGGTTCATCAAGTGTTAGTTCGGGTTCATCAAGTGTTAGTTCGGGTTCATCAAGTGTTAGTTCGGGTTCATCAAGTGTTAGTTCGGGTTCATCAAGTGTTAGTTCGGGTTCATCAAGTGTTAGTTCGGGTTCATCAAGTGTTAGTTCGGGTTCATCAAGTGTTAGTTCGGGTTCATCAAGTGTTAGTTCGGGTTCATCAAGTGTTCTGTAAATTAGTGTTCATTCTGTTAGTGTCCATTCTGTTAATCAGTGTTAGTTATATTAATCAAGTGTTCTGTTCATCAGTGTTAGTGCTGTTCATCAGTGTTGTTCATCAAGTGTTGGTGCTGTTCATCAAGAACTGATATAGAAGTCAGACGTAGTTGGAAAGAAACAATACAAAGAGGAAAACATACTAGAGGGCTGTAGATGGGTGCAATAAAAACAAAATAGGCAAAAACTGAACGGACAACAATAAGAAGAGAACGGACAACAACAACAGAATGGACAAGTCACCTGAGTTAAAATGTAGCTCCTCTGGGCCTCCTCCATGACCACCAGGCTGGCGTTGATGTAGTCGTTCTCTGTGTTCTCCAGTTTAACTCTGCTGTGATCAACTACACAGACAACAACAGAGGAGAGTAGTAATATATGAACAACATATCCAAGTGAAAGACAAGTTCATGTATTTATTGTATTGCTGCAAAATGAACTGCCTCATTGAGGACAAAGTTTTCTGAATCTGAAGTTGGTATCATACTGCAGTCAATGTGGTACGGTTCAAGACAACAACAACGAAACCTTTTAAAGAACAAGATATAAAGGAGTATGAAGTCACTTACATGGACTGACATCTCTGTATCGGTTCCGGTTGCGATTTTCTGGATATTTAGCAACTTTTAAAGGACATTCATGGGACTGATTCCGTATTTCCTGCAAACAAACGGTTTAGTCATCACGGACTAATAGACTATGAATTGGTCCTCTATATACATACTGTACCATGAGGTTTCTGAAGACACACAAGGTCAGACTACTTTAGATATTCACAGAATCAGACCATGGTTAGCTACTGTAGATCCTTTGATCACACTTGCTGATAGGATGGAGGATGCTGTGAGAACTAAATGGAGCCTTGTGTATTACTGGTAGGATAATGGTTTAGGTTTGGGGGACTATTTTAGTAGTGTATGAACAGTGGATGACAGAAGAGCAGAAATTCCTTATGGATCAGGAATAATCTCATCCCTAAAAAATGATCATGACATAAAGGCAGGTTTCATCAGCACAACTGACTGGTCTGAAACAAGGAGGGGAAACAAAGTTACGGAGAAAGGCAGTTCATCTTTAGGAGTGTCGTTAAACAAATTAAACACCGCGGATTGCTATCAAATCATGATAACACAATTTGCCACACTAGGCAGCAACCAATGGATGTTTAAAAGGTTAAACCCGTTGACCAACAAATGCAGGAAATAGCTGTAATCTGCGATTCCCCAAATAAACACTTGTGCTAACTAGTTGGCACCACCAGCAAGTGTTTGAAGCTGTTGACAAACGATGTGTTTGTAGCTGTCAATCTAATCTTACTATGGATAAGAGAACAACCGTCAGCCAAATAGCTAGTTAGATAAACCTCTTAGCGAGGATATCGTTAGTAACCGCATGTATGAGCACGCTAAAAACTCCGCTGGCACTCGGCTTTGGAGTCTGGCTGAGTATTGTTGTGCGCCATCGCCGAAAAGACATGTCTAAAGACAGCAAAGTAAAAGGCAACAACAGAACTAGGCAATAAACGTCTGTGCGTATTTCTACAAATAGCTGCTATTTGCGTGCGTAAATAGCAGTTGACACTGGTGCTGCTAGCTGCATCAGCTAAGCTAACAGACAGGCCAACAGCTAGCTAACTTACTATGTATAAGTTCTGCCACCGGCCCTCTGAATCCATGTCCTTAAAGTCCTGGTCCATTTTTTAAATTTTCTTTTATCAATATGGATGATAACTATAAATTATTTAAGTCATTACTTGTTTTAAAACAAAGCCATTCGCCCCCCCAAAAAAACAAAAAAAAAACGATTACAGACTTTGTCAGTGGAGTTGACGTTTTATACGGGCGTAATGTGCGCGTGCGCCAAACAGGGTCCTTCGGTATCGGGTTTCCCTACTTACCACAGTCATAAACTCCGCCTATTTCTACAACTTCTCATTTTAAACTGTGATTTTGAATCTAGCCTAAACCAAACTGCTAACATTATGCCTAACCGGAAATTAAGACCGGAAATATATGTATTTGTATGCATTTTTACGTTATTGACTTTGTGGCTGTGGTAACTAGAGGAAACCTTCGGTATCTTTCAAAAACAAAGATTTTTTATGTCATTCGAGATAATAAATGCTCACTTTTAAGGCACATATGACTGCGACCTGGTTTCGAGAGAATAATTAATTAATATAGTTTGGGACTATGATATAGTTTGCATCGGCACAATTGGGCAGTCAAATATTATGAAGATAGAGGTGGCGTATTTCAGCTAAAGCTTGGCAGTGAAACGACTTTTTATAAAAATGGCGCCGACCAATGCAACCTGTCCCATAGTATAGTAAACTCACATGTAACGTGGTATATTTGTTGCTACATTTATCGAGCAGACTTTTCCCCAAACAGAAATGTTTGTCGCTCGAAGTATTGCAGCGGACCACAAGGATCTTATTCATGATGTTTCATATGATTTCCATGGCCGGAGAATGGCAACTTGCTCTAGTGACCAAAGTGTCAAGGTAAAGTAAAGAAAGCTCTGAACTAGTTAGCCAGCTAACAACAACAAACCAATCCTTTTGAATCCCCTGGTCTTACATGTACTTTATAAGAACAAGCCAGCTAGTTAGTTCTTCCTGGCAAAGCCATCTGTTTGAAATAACCCTGTCTCTTCTATCCACCATTTAAGGTGTGGGACAAGAGTGACAACGGAGAGTGGAACTGCACTGCCAGCTGGAAGGTAATGTTTCTATTCTCTTTCACTGCCAGGTGGAAGGTAATGTTTCTATTCTCTTTCACTGCCAGGTGGAAGGTAATGTTTCTAATCTCTTTCACTGCCAGGTGGAAGGTAATGTTTCTATTCTCTTTCACTGCCAGCTGGAAGGTAATGTTTCTATTCTCTTTCACTGCCAGCTGGAAGGTAATGTTTCTAATCTCTTGCACTGCCAGCTGGAAGGTAATGTTTCTAATCTCTTGCACTGCCAGCTGGAAGGTAATGTTTCTATTCTCTTGCACTGCCAGCTGGAAGGTAATGTTTCTATTCTCTTTCACTGCCTGTTGGAAGGTAATGTTTCTATTCTCTTTCACTGCCAGCTGGTAGCTAGCTAACGCTTCTGTTCATTTTCAGTTCACAGCCAGTTGCAATGTGTGTCATGCATGGCAAACTAGCCACTCCGCATGGTTCCAGCCTTTGTCGTGTTCCATGCATTATCCATGCATTATCACGTAGCACAGCGTGTACTTTGTTCTTGAAGATTTTCCAAGTTTTAAACATATTCTCAAATGCCATTGAAATGGCAGCAACGGTATGAGAACCAAGCACATTCTTGAGCATGCAATACAGCTTTCCTCAGTATGAAATCCTGGGCGACCCACTGCGCTGTCAGTCTCGTCATGCTCATGGGGCTGACATCGCTGGTCCAAATGTCATTCGTGAAGCTAATAGCAGTGACGTCCATAGCAAGTAGGTCATGGATGTGCGTTTCAACAATACTGTGTAACTCCATTAGGGTAACATCTGAAAAATAGCGCCTACTTGGTAGTGTGTACTGGGGCCCGAGGTGCTCAACCAGTCGGCGAAAGCCAACATCATCCACGACAGAGAACGGTTGATTGTCAAGGGCAATGAATTCCATTATCTTGGCGTTAATGGATTTTGCCTTAAAGTTGTCCTGCTGAAATGTTCTTACGCTTTCAAATGACTGCTCGACTTGAACTTGTTTAGTTGTTGGAAGTGTGCGCTTTTGTTATAAGTAGTTGCTGAATGTATGGATGGGATGCACTTTCAAATGAGTAATTAGGTTTGTGGTTTTGAAAGATTTTATTTTCTCCCCTCGTGAAATAATAGCAGCAACAAACGTTGCATATGGCCTTTTTGTTATCTTCCTTTTGAAACTAACAAAATATCCCACTATGTCTGCTGTATGGATCTAAGTTAGGAATGCTGTGTAGCGTCATTATGTCATCTACCTACGTTATACAGGTATGCATGTCAGCTTCAACATCGGTTTCGCACATCGGCGTTAAAGAATACATGGAGCCGATGCCGATTTTGGCATTGTTAGTTAATATCGGCCGATTCCGATATGCTTACCGACTATATCGTGCATCCCCAAAATTGGACACATTTCACAAGAGACAAACGCAGTATAATTTTTCTGCTGAAGAAAAGTCTGAACTTATTAGACTACATAAAGACAAATGCTTTTGCTTTATTGTATGTTCAAAGCGGAGGTGGTTGAGGCAGGGCTGTTGATGACATCTTTATTCTCTCTGTCCAGACCCATAGTGGATCAGTATGGAGGGTGACCTGGGCCCATCCAGAGTTTGGTCAGGTGCTGGCCTCCTGCTCCTTCGACCGGACCGCTGCTGTGTGGGAGGAGATCGTTGGGGAGTCCAATGACAAACAGCGAGGACTCAGTCACTGGGTGAGAATTGAGAAGGAAAGAGCCAGTTAGAGGACAAGTTTACCCAAAATCCAGAAACTGCACAGTGATTCCATACATTTAAACTAGTTTAATTGGAGTTTTCCCCCTCTTTTTATTTTATTTAACCATCCGGCCAGTTGAAAAGAAGTTCTCATTTACAACTGCGACCTGGCCAATAGAAAGCAAAGCAGTGCGACAAAAACAACAGAGTTACACATGGAATAAACAAACGTATAGTCAATAACACAATAGAAAAATGTATTTACAATGTGTGCAAATGTAGTAAGATTAGGGAGGTAAGGCAATAAATAGGCCGTGGATGCAAAGTAATTACAATTTAGGATTAACACTGGAGTGATAGATGTGCAAGTAGAGATACTGGTGTGAAAAAGAGCAAAATAAATAACAATAAGGGGATGAGGTAGTTGGGTTGGCTATTTACAAATGGGCTGTGAACATTGATTGGTAAACTGTTCTGACGGCTGATGCTTAAAGTTAGTGAGGGAGCTATAAGTCTCCAGCTTCAGTAATTTTTGCAATTCGTTCCAGTCATTGGCAGAAGAGAACTGGAAGGAAAGGCGGCCAAAGGAGGTGTTTGCTTTGGGGATGACCAGAGTGTTCCCTCCCTGTAGTGCTGTATTGAACCAGCTGCTGTTGCTGGATGCAGGCCTCGCTCTGCTCCGTTGCCAGTGAATTCATGATTCAGAAATCCCTGAAGTGCGGACAAATTGTTGTTTTATTGAAAGGGTAACATCGAATGAGCTATTTTTGTCAAAAGCACTATCAGTTTTGAGTCAGGAAATGTGTACTTCTCCACCTAAAACATTTGTGATTATTTGATATCATTATTTTATGTAGCCAACTGCTACGGTGACAGGTGTGTATGTGCACCCTCGTGGGGGTAAGCCTGTTGCGGAGATCTTTGGGGGGAGAAGGAGCTGGTGCGAAAGTTGATTATTAAGCATATAGCAGGTAAAGTTAGATACCCGTGGTGGAGAAAGAGAGGGCAGTAAGAACAAGCTAGTTTTCTGGTCCCTTGCCGCACTTTATACAGGACAATGAGGGAAGAAGGCACCGAATAGCTAGTTTTCTGGTCCCTTGCTGCACTTTATACAGGACAATGAGGGAAGAAGGCACCGAATAGCTAGTTTTCTGGTCCCTTGCCGCACTTTATACAGGACAATGAGGGAAGAAGGCACCGAATAGCTAGTTTTCTGGTCCCTTGCTGCACTTTATACAGGACAATGAGGGAAGAAGGCACCGAATTGCACTGTTTTCCGATTAAAGATACACAGAGATGCAGAAGAAGGTTTGGAGCAATTAGAAATGGTAATTATGATGTAAATACTCCTGCAGCCAACCTTGCATCGCTGTGTGTGAAGCAAGCACTTGAACGACGAGGCATATGAACGAGTTAAGCAATCTGAAATGACCAAAAAACGAAGGATACTGAAAGATACAGCTGTTGCTACTGTATGTCCATGTCTGGATCTGGAGCAGTGTTACTATATGTCTGGATCTGGAGCAGTGTTACTATATGTCTGGAGCAGTGATACTATATGTCTGGATCTGGAGCAGTGATACTATATGTCTGGAGCAGTGATACTATATGTCTGGATCTGGAGCAGTGTTACTGTATGTCTGGATCTGGAGCAGTGTTACTGTATGTCTGGATCTGGAGCAGGGATACTGTATGTCTGGATCTGGAGCAGTGATACTATATGTCTGGATCTGGAGCAGTGATACTATATGTCTGGATCTGGAGCAGTGATACTATATGTCTGGAGCAGTGATACTATATGTCTGGATCTGGAGCAGTGTTACTATATGTCTGGATCTGGAGCAGTGTTACTATATGTCTGGAGCAGTGTTACTATATGTCTGGATCTGGAGCAGTGATACTATATGTCTGGATCTGGAGCAGTGATACTATATGTCTGGGTCTGGAGCAGTGATACTATATGTCTGGATCTGGAGCAGTGTTACTATATGTCTGGATCTGGAGCAGTGTTACTATATGTCTGGATCTGGAGCAGTGATACTATATGTCTGGGTCTGGAGCAGTGTTACTATATGTCTGGATCTGGAGCAGTGTTACTGTATGTCTGGATCTGGAGCAGTGTTACTATATGTCTGGATCTGGAGCAGTGATACTATATGTCTGGATCTGGAGCAGTGTTACTATATGTCTGGATCTGGAGCAGTGATACTATATGTCTGGATCTGGAGCAGTGATACTATATGTCTGGGTCTGGAGCAGTGTTACTATATGTCTGGATCTGGAGCAGTGTTACTGTATGTCTGGATCTGGAGCAGTGTTACTATATGTCTGGATCTGGAGCAGTGATACTATATGTCTGGATCTGGAGCAGTGTTACTATATGTCTGGAGCAGTGTTACTATATGTCTGGATCTGGAGCAGTGTTACTATATGTCTGGATCTGGAGCAGTGATTCTATATGTCTGGATCTGGAGCAGTGTTACTATATGACTGGATCTGGAGCAGTGTTACTATATGTCTGGGTCTGGAGTAGTGATACTGGATCTGGAGCAGTGATACTATATGTCTGGAGCAGTGATACTATATGTCTGGATCTGGAGCAGTGATACTATATGTCTGGATCTGGAGCAGTGTTACTATATGTCTGGAGCAGTGTTACTGGATCTGGAGCAGTGTTACTATATGTCTGGATCTGGAGCAGTGATACTGTATGTTTGGATCTGGAGCAGTGATACTATATGTCTGGATCTGGAGCAGTGATACTATATGTCTGGATCTGGAGCAGTGATACTATATGTCTGGATCTGGAGCAGTGTTACTATATGTCTGGATCTGGAGCAGTGTTACTATATGTCTGGATCTGGAGCAGTGTTACTATATGTCTGGATCTGGAGCAGTGATACTATATGTCTGGAGCAGTGTTACTATATGTCTGGATCTGGAGCAGTGTTACTATATGTCTGGATCTGGAGCAGTGATACTATATGTCTGGATCTGGAGCAGTGATACTATATGTCTGGATCTGGAGCAGTGTTACTATATGTCTGGATCTGGAGCAGTGATACTATATGTCTGGATCTGGAGCAGTGTTACTATATGTCTGGAGCAGTGTTACTATATGTCTGGATCTGGAGCAGTGTTACTATATGTCTGGATCTGGAGCAGTGTTACTATATGTCTGGATCTGGAGCAGTGTTACTATATGTCTGGATCTGGAGCAGTGTTACTATATGTCTGGATCAGTGATACTATATGTCTGGATCTGGAGCAGTGTTACTATATGTCTGGAGCAGTGTTACTATATGTCTGGATCTGGAGCAGTGTTACTATATGTCTGGAGCAGTGTTACTATATGTCTGGAGCAGTGTTACTATATGTCTGGAGCAGTGATACTGGATCTGGAGCAGTGATACTATATGTCTGGATCTGGAGCAGTGTTACTATATGTCTGGATCTGGAGCAGTGATACTATATGTCTGGATCTGGAGCAGTGATACTATATGTCTGGATCTGGAGCAGTGATACTGGATCTGGAGCAGTGCCAAAATTCAAAGGTTTCTTTGAGATGGCAACAAAGCAAGCGGACACTGCAGAGGTATGTATCCTCGCCTGATTCTTGACATTGGAGGTATGTATCCTCGCCTGATTCTTGACGTTGGAGGTATGTAGTCTTGCCTGATTCTTGATGTTGAGGTATGTAGTCTTGCCTGATTCTTGATGTTGAGGTATGTAGTCTTGCCTGATTCTTGATGTTGAGGTATGTAGTCTTGCCTGATTCTTGATGTTGAGGTATGTAGCCTTGCCTGACTCTTGATGTTGAGGTATGTAGTCTCGCCTGATTCTTGATGTTGAGGTATGTTGCCCAGCCTGATTCTTGATGTTGAGGTATGTAGTCTCGCCTGATTCTTGATGTTGAGGTATGTAGTCTTGCCTGATTCTTGATGTTGGAGGTATGTAGTCTCGCCTGACTCTTGACGTTGAGGTATGTAGTCTTGCCTGATTCTTGATGTTGAGGTATGTAGTCTTGCCTGATTCTTGACGTTGAGGTATGTAGTCTTGCCTGATTCTTGACGTTGAGGTATGTAGTCTTGCCTGATTCTTGATGTTGGAGGTATGTAGTCTTGCCTGATTCTTGATGTTGGAGGTATGTAGTCTCGCCTGACTCTTGACGTTGAGGTATGTAGTCTTGCCTGATTCTTGATGTTGAGGTATGTAGTCTTGCCTGATTCTTGACATTGGAGGTATGTAGTCTTGCCTGATTCTTGATGTTGGAGGTGTTATTGTGTTATTACCATTACACCATATCATGAAACATAGAGGCCTAGGATTTTTAAGGGCACAAGGTGCTGATTCTATGTAGCAGGGATTCCCCCCCGAGGTTGCACATTAGCAGTTGTTACCCATCTCCACTGCTGTGGCTGTCGGCTACATAAAACATTTCTATAAAATAATCACACATGTTTTAGGTGGGAAAGTACACATTTTCTGACTCATAGTACTTTTCTTATTTTTTGTTTGACAAAAATAGCTCATTCGATGTTACCCTTTCAATAAAACAACAATTTGTCCACACTTCAGGGATTTCTGAATCATGAATTCACTGGCAACGGAGCAGAGCGAGGCCTGCATCCAGCAACAACAGCTGTTTCAGTACAGCACTACAGGGGAGAGGGCAAACTCCACTGAACTAGTTTCAATGTATGGAACCACTTAAGAGTTTCTGGATTTTGGGTCAACTTCTCCTTTAACAGAGAGGACTCAGTCACTGAGTGAGAAATGTGGAGAAGGAGAGAGTCTGGCTCAGTGAACAGAGAGGACTCAGTCACCGGGTGAAAGGTAGAGTCTAGATCAGTTGGTAGAGGGCTCAGTCACTGGGTGAGAACTGTGGAGAAGGAGAGAGTAGCTCGGTGAACAGAGAGGACTCAGTAACCGGGTGAAAGGTGGAGTCTAGATCAGTTAAGAGACAACCCAGCCCAGAGTGTCGACTGGCCCGGCCCCGGGGGGCAACTAATCCTTACCCAGCCCTGCTGTCCCTCTCCCTGTGCGTCTCCCCTCACACTCCTGTCTCTTTCCAGATCAAGAGGACCACTCTGGTGGACAGCAGAACGTCAGTGACTGACGTGAAGTTTGCTCCTAAACACATGGGTCTGATGCTGACCACGTGCTCAGCAGACGGGGTTATGAGGGTCTACGAGGCTCCAGACGTGATGAACCTCAGCCAGTGGTCCCTGCAGCAGGAGATCTCCTCTAAACTCAGCTGCTCCTGTATCTCCTGGAGCCCCTCCAGGTTGAGCCCTCCTATCATTTAGCAAACCATACTCAGATTTATCAGAACTAACTTGCATTCAACACATGGGTATGTTCAAGATATGTGGGCAGTACCGACCCAACAGACCCATTTTCTCTCTGTGTAGACCTGTGTGGAAATGAGGACAGTAGTGAGTGGTCTGAGCACAGAACATTGTTCTGACCACTAGGTGGTGGTCAACACCACAGTAGTTCTGTTTCTTGTCGCTATGTTAAGAAGCAGGAAGGAGTGGGAGCTCCCAGGCTCCATTGTGGCAGCATGTTGAAACACAAAAGTGCTTGAGCCAATCATCAGAGGTGATTGTTAGTTTGTAGAGTATAACTGTGTGGCTGCATGTTGAAACACAAGGAAGAGACAAACCTGCTGTACCTAGAACATCATCATCATCATCCAATGATTGTGCTTGCAGCTCTCGTGCCCACGCCCCCATGATAGCAGTGGGCTCTGATGACAGCAACACAGCATACAACGGGAAAGTTCACATCTATGAATACATTGAAAACACAAGGTTTGTAATCATGGTCGCACCACCTCTCCTCATCCCATTTCACACATCTGTGCCTAACCTAATGGCATTGCTATCTAACAGCTACCTACACCTTGCCCTGACGCATGGCTGGAGACCTAGGCTATGTCCCAAATTTCACCTAGTGTCCCTATGGACCCTGGTCAAACGGTGCATTTGGTACTCCACTATAGGAGCCATGTCTCAGGACAAACAACCCTAGACTCCACTATAGGAGCCATGTCTCAAACAACCCTAGACTCCACTATAGGAGCCATGTCTCAGGACAAACAACCCAGGACTCCACTATAGGAGCCATGTCTCAGGGCAGACAACCCTAGACTCCACTATAGGAGCCATGTCTCAGGGCAAACAACCCTAGACTCCACTATAGGAGCCATGTCTCAGGACAAACAACCCAGGACTCCACTATAGGAGCCATGTCTCAGGGCAGACAACCCTAGACTCCACTATAGGAGCCATGTCTCAGCGCAAACAACCCTAGACTCCACTATAGGAGCCATGTCTCAGGGCAAACAACCCTAGATTCCACTATAGGAGCCATGTCTCAAACATCCCTAGACTCCACTATAGGAGCCATGTCTCAGGGCAAACAACCCTAGACTACACTATAGGAGCCATGTCTCAGGACAAACAACCCTGGACTCTACTATAGGAGCCATGTCTCAGGGCAAACAACCCTAGACTCCACTATAGGAGCCATGTCTCAGGACAAACAACCCAGGACTCCACTATAGGAGCCATGTCTCAGGGCAGACAACCCTAGACTCCACTATAGGAGCCATGTCTCAGGGCAAACAACCCTAGACTCCACTATAGGAGCCATGTCTCAGGGCAAACAACCCTAGATTCCACTATAGGAGCCATGTCTCAAACATCCCTAGACTCCACTATAGGAGCCATGTCTCAGGGCAAACAACCCTAGACTCCACTATAGGAGCCATGTCTCAGGACAAACAACCCTGGACTCCACTATAGGAGCCATGTCTCAGGACAAACAACCCTGGACTCCACTATAGGAGCCATGTCTCAGGACAAACAACCCTAGACTCCACTATAGGAGCTATGTCTCAGGACAAACAACCCTAGACTCCACTATAGGAGCCATGTCTCAGGGCAAACAACCCTAGACTCCACTATAGGAGCCATGTCTCAGGACAAACAACCCTAGACTCCACTATAGGAGCCATGTCTCAAACAACCCTAGACTCCTATAGAACCATGTCTCAAACAACCCTACTGTCTCAGGACAAACAACCCTAGACTCCACTATAGGAGCCATGTCTCAGGGCAAACAACCCTAGACTCCACTATAGGAGCCATGTCTCAGGACAAACAACCCTAGACTCCACTATAGGAGCCATGTCTCAAACAAACCCTAGACTCCACTATAGGAGCCATGTCTCAGGACAAACAACCCTAGACTCCACTATAGGAGCCATGTCTCAGGACAAACAACCCTAGACTCCACTATAGGAGCCATGTCTCAGGGCAAACAACCCTAGACTCCACTATAGGAGCCATGTCTCAGGACAAACAACCCTAGACTCCACTATAGGAGCCATGTCTCAGGGCAAACAACCCTAGACTCCACTATAGGAGCCATGTCTCAGGACAAACAACCCTAGACTCCACTATAGGAGCCATGTCTCAGGGCAAACAACCCTAGACTCCACTATAGGAGCCATGTCTCAGGGCAAACAACCCTAGACTCCACTATAGGAGCCATGTCTCAGGAAAACAACCCTAGACTCCACTATAGGAGCCATGTCTCAGGGCAAACAACCCTAGACTCCACTATAGGAGCCATGTCTCAGGGCAAACAACCCTAGACTCCACTATAGGAGCCATGTCTCAGGACAAACAACCCTAGACTCCACTATAGGAGCCATGTCTCAGGACAAACAACCCTAGACTCCACTATAGGAGCCATGTCTCAGGACAAACAACCCTAGACTCCACTATAGGAGCCATGTCTCAGGGCAACAACCCTAGACTCCACTATAGGAGCCATGTCTCAGGGCAAACAACCCTAGACTCCACTATAGGAGCCATGTCTCAGGGCAAACAACCTAGACTCCACTATAGGAGCCATGTCTCAGGACAAACAACCCTAGACTCCACTATAGGAGCCATGTCTCAGGACAAACAACCCTAGACTCCACTATAGGAGCCATGTCTCAGGGCAAACAACCCTAGACTCCACTATAGGAGCCATGTCTCAGGACAAACAACCCTAGACTCCACTATAGGAGCCATGTCTCAAACAAACCTAGACTCCACTATAGGAGCCATGTCTCACAACCCTATAGGAGCCATGTCTCAGGACAAACAACCCTAGACTCCACTATAGGAGCCATGTCTCAGGGCAAACAACCCTAGACTCCACTATAGGAGCCATGTCTCAGGGCAAACAACCCTAGACTCCACTATAGGAGCCATGTCTCAGGAACAAACAACCCTAGACTCAAACAACCCTAGACTCCACTATAGGAGCCATGTCTCAGGGCAAACAACCCTAGACTCCACTATAGGAGCCATGTCTCAGGACAAACAACCCTAGACTCCACTATAGGAGCCATGTCTCAGGACAAACAACCCTAGACTCCACTATAGGAGCCATGTCTCAGGACAAACAACCCTAGACTCCACTATAGGAGCCATGTCTCAGGGCAAACAACCCTAGACTCCACTATAGGAGCCATGTCTCAGGATGTCTCAAACAACCCTAGACTCCACTATAGGAGCCATGTCTCAGACAAACAACCCTAGACTCCACTATAGGAGCCATGTCTCAGGACAAACAACCCTAGACTCCACTATAGGAGCCATGTCTCAGGGCAAACAACCCTAGACTCCACTATAGGAGCCATGTCTCAGGACAAACAACCCTAGACTCCACTATAGGAGCCATGTCTCAGGACAAACAACCCTAGACTCCACTATAGGAGCCATGTCTCAGGACAAACAACCCTAGACTCCACTATAGGAGCCATGTCTCAGGGCAAACAACCCTAGACTCCACTATAGGAGCCATGTCTCAGGGCAAACAACCTCACTATAGGGCCAAACAAACCTAGACTCCACTATAGGAGCCATGTCTCAGGACAAACAACCCTAGACTCCACTATAGGAGCCATGTCTCAGGGCAAACAACCCTAGACTCCACTATAGGAGCCATGTCTCAGGGCAAACAACCCTAGACTCCACTATAGGAGCCATGTCTCAGGACAAACAACCCTAGACTCCACTATAGGAGCCATGTCTCAGGACAAACAACCCTAGACTCCACTATAGGAGCCATGTCTCAGGACAAACAACCCTAGACTCCACTATAGGAGCCATGTCTCAGGACAAACAACCCTAGACTCCACTATAGGAGCCATGTCTCAGGACAAACAACCCTAGACTCCACTATAGGAGCCATGTCTCAGGACAAACAACCTAGACTCCACTATAGGAGCCATGTCTCAGGGCAAACAACCCTAGACTCCACTATAGGAGCCATGTCTCAGGAAACAACAACCCTCAGACTCCACTATAGGAGCCATGTCTCAGGACAAACAACCCTAGACTCCACTATAGGAGCCATGTCTCAGGACAAACAACCCTAGACTCCACTATAGGAGCCATGTCTCAGGGCAAACAACCCTAGACTCCACTATAGGAGCCATGTCTCAGGACAAACAACCCTGACTCCACTATAGGAGCCATGTCTCAGGACAAACAACCCTAGACTCCACTATAGGAGCCATGTCTCAGGAAAACAACCCTAGACTCCACTATAGGAGCCATGTCTCAGGGCAACAACCCTAGAGCTGTCTCAAACACTACTCCACTAGGAGCCATGTCTCAAACAACCCTAGACACTAAGGAGCAACCCCTAGACTCCACTATAGGAGCCATGTCTCAGGACAAACAACCCTAGACTCCACTATAGGAGCCATGTCTCAGGGCAAACAACCCTAGACTCTCCACTATAGGAGCCATGTCTCAGGGCAAACAACCCTAGACTCCACTATAGGAGCCATGTCTCAGGGCAAACAACCCTAGACTCCACTATAGGAGCCATGTCTCAGGGCAAACAACCCTAGACTCCACTATAGGAGCCATGTCTCACAACCCTAGACTCCACTATAGGAGCCATGTCTCAGGGCAAACAACCCTAGACTCCACTATAGGAGCCATGTCTCAGGACAAACAACCCTAGACTCCACTATAGGAGCCATGTCTCAGGAAAACAACCCTAGACTCCACTATAGGAGCCATGTCTCAGGACAAACAACCCTAGACTCCACTATAGGAGCCATGTCTCAGGGCAAACAACCCTAGACTCCACTATAGGAGCCATGTCTCAGGGCAAACAACCCTAGACTCCACTATAGGAGCCATGTCTCAAACAACCCTAGACTCCACTATAGGAGCCATGTCTCAAACAACCCTAGACTCCACTATAGGAGCCATGTCTCAGGGCAAACAACCCTAGACTCCACTATAGGAGCCATGTCTCAAACAACCCTAGACTCCACTATAGGAGCCATGTCTCAGGGCAAACAACCCTAGACTCCACTATAGGAGCCATGTCTCAAAACAACCCTAGACTCCACTATAGGAGCCATGTCTCAGGGCAAACAACCCTAGACTCCACTATAGGAGCCATGTCTCAGGGCAAACAACCCTAGACTCCACTATAGGAGCCATGTCTCAGGAAAACAACCCTAGACTCCACTATAGGAGCCATGTCTCAGGGCAAACAACCCTAGACTCCACTATAGGAGCCATGTCTCAGGGCAAACAACCCTAGACTCCACTATAGGAGCCATGTCTCAGGGCAAACAACCCTAGACTCCACTAGGAGCCATGTCTCAAACAACCCTAGACTCCACTATAGGAGCCATGTCTCAAAACAACCCTAGACTCCACTATAGGAGCCATGTCTCAGGGCAAACAACCCTAGACTCCACTATAGGAGCCATGTCTCAGGGCAAACAACCCTAGACTCCACTATAGGAGCCATGTCTCAAACAACCCTAGACTCCACTATAGGAGCCATGTCTCAAACAACCCTAGACTCCACTATAGGAGCCATGTCTCAGGACAAACAACCCTAGACTCCACTATAGGAGCCATGTCTCAGGGCAAACAACCCTAGACTCCACTATAGGAGCCATGTCTCAGGGCAAA
Organism: Oncorhynchus nerka; assembly: GCF_034236695.1. Classification (NCBI taxonomy): domain Eukaryota; kingdom Metazoa; phylum Chordata; class Actinopteri; order Salmoniformes; family Salmonidae; genus Oncorhynchus; species Oncorhynchus nerka. The sequence goes on from NC_088402.1 coordinate 1,216,803, forward strand.
CAACCCTAGACTCCACTATAGGAGCCATGTCTCAGGACAAACAACCCTAGACTCCACTATAGGAGCCATGTCTCAGGACAAACAACCCTAGACTCCACTATAGGAGCCATGTCTCAGGGCAAACAACCCTAGACTCCACTATAGGAGCCATGTCTCAGGGCAAACAACCCTAGACTCCACTATAGGAGCCATGTCTCAGGACAAACAACCCTAGACTCCACTATAGGAGCCATGTCTCAGGACAACAACCCTAGACTCCACTATAGGAGCCATGTCTCAGGGCAAACAACCCTAGACTCCACTATAGGAGCCATGTCTCAGGGCAAACAACCCTAGACTCCACTATAGGAGCCATGTCTCAGGACAAACAACCCTAGACTCCACTATAGGAGCCATGTCTCAGGAAAACAACCCTAGACTCCACTATAGGAGCCATGTCTCAGGACAAACAACCCTAGACTCCACTATAGGAGCCATGTCTCAGGGCAAACAACCCTAGACTCCACTATAGGAGCCATGTCTCAGGGCAAACAACCCTAGACTCCACTATAGGAGCCATGTCTCAGGACAAACAACCCTAGACTCCACTATAGGAGCCATGTCTCAGGGCAAACAACCCTAGACTCCACTATAGGAGCCATGTCTCAGGGCAAACAACCCTAGACTCCACTATAGGAGCCATGTCTCAGGGCAAACAACCTAGACTCCACTATAGGAGCCATGTCTCAGGGCAAACAACCCTAGACTCCACTATAGGAGCCATGTCTCAGGGCAAACAACCCTAGACTCCACTATAGGAGCCATGTCTCAGGACAAACAACCCTAGACTCCACTATAGGAGCCATGTCTCAGGACAAACAACCCTAGACTCCACTATAGGAGCCATGTCTCAGGGCAAACAACCCTAGACTCCACTATAGGAGCCATGTCTCAGGACAAACAACCCTAGACTCCACTATAGGAGCCATGTCTCAGGACAAACAACCCTAGACTCCACTATAGGAGCCATGTCTCAGGACAAACACCTCCACTATAGGAGCCATGTCTCAGGGCAAACAACCTAGACTCCACTATAGGAGCCATGTCTCAGGGCAAACAACCCTAGACTCCACTATAGGAGCCATGTCTCAGGACAACCCCTAGACTCCACTATAGGAGCCATGTCTCAGGACAAACAACCCTAGACTCCACTATAGGAGCCATGTCTCAGGGCAAACAACCCTAGACTCCACTATAGGAGCCATGTCTCAGGACAAACAACCCTAGACTCCACTATAGGAGCCATGTCTCAGGGCAAACAACCCTAGACTCCACTATAGGAGCCATGTCTCAGGACAAACAACCCTAGACTCCACTATAGGAGCCATGTCTCAGGACAAACAACCCTAGACTCCACTATAGGAGCCATGTCTCAAACAACCCTAGACTCCACTATAGGAGCCATGTCTCAGGGCAAACAACCCTAGACTCCACTATAGGAGCCATGTCTCAGGGCAAACAACCCTAGACTCCACTATAGGAGCCATGTCTCAAACAACCCTAGACTCCACTATAGAGCCAAAACAACCCTAGACTCCACTATAGGAGCCATGTCTCAGGGCAAACAACCCTAGACTCCACTATAGGAGCCATGTCTCAGGGCAAACAACCCTAGACTCCACTATAGGAGCCATGTCTCAGGGCAAACAACCTAGACTCCACTATAGGAGCCATGTCTCAGGACAAACAACCCTAGACTCCACTATAGGAGCCATGTCTCAGGAAAACAACCCTAGACTCCACTATAGGAGCCATGTCTCAGGGCAAACAACCCTAGACTCCACTATAGGAGCCATGTCTCAGGGCAAACAACCCTAGACTCCACTATAGGAGCCATGTCTCAGGGCAAACAACCCTAGACTCCACTATAGGAGCCATGTCTCAGGGCAAACAACCCTAGACTCCACTATAGGAGCCATGTCTCAGGGCAAACAACCCTAGACTCCACTATAGGAGCCATGTCTCAGGGCAAACAACCCTAGACTCCACTATAGGAGCCATGTCTCAGGGCAAACAACCCTAGACTCCACTATAGGAGCCATGTCTCAAACAACCCTAGACTCCACTATAGGAGCCATGTCTCAGGGCAAACAACCCTAGACTCCACTATAGGAGCCATGTCTCAGGACAAACAACCCTAGACTCCACTATAGGAGCCATGTCTCAGGACAAACAACCCTAGACTCCACTATAGGAGCCATGTCTCAGGGCAAACAACCCTAGACTCCACTATAGGAGCCATGTCTCAGGGCAAACAACCCTAGACTCCACTATAGGAGCCATGTCTCAGGACAAACAACCCTAGACTCCACTATAGGAGCCATGTCTCAAACAACCCTAGACTCCACTATAGGAGCCATGTCTCAGGACAACCCTAGACTCCACTATAGGAGCCATGTCAACCCCAGACAGGAGCCATGTCTCAAACAACCCTAGACTCCACTATAGGAGCCATGTCTCAGGACAAACAACCCTAGACTCCACTAGGAGCCATGTCTCAGGGCAAACAACCCTAGACTCCACTATAGGAGCCATGTCTCAGGGCAAACAACCCTAGACTCCACTATAGGAGCCATGTCTCAGGGCAAACAACCCTAGACTCCACTATAGGAGCCATGTCTCAAACAACCCTAGACTCCACTATAGGAGCCATGTCTCAGGGCAAACAACCCTAGACTCCACTATAGGAGCCATGTCTCAGGACAAACAACCCTAGACTCCACTATAGGAGCCATGTCTCAGGACAAACAACCCTAGACTCCACTATAGGAGCCATGTCTCAAACAACCCCTAGACTCCACTATAGGAGCCATGTCTCAGGACAAACAACCCTAGACTCCACTATAGGAGCCATGTCTCAGGACAAACAACCCTAGACTCCACTATAGGAGCCATGTCTCAGGGCAAACAACCCTAGACTCCACTATAGGAGCCATGTCTCAGGGCAACAACCCTAGACTCCACTATAGGAGCCATGTCTCAGGGCAAACAACCCTAGACTCCACTATAGGAGCCATGTCTCAGGGCAAACAACCCTAGACTCCACTATAGGAGCCATGTCTCAGGGCAAACAACCCTAGACTCCACTATAGGAGCCATGTCTCAAACAACCCTAGACTCCACTATAGGAGCCATGTCTCAAACAACCCTAGACTCCACTATAGGAGCCATGTCTCAAACAACCCTAGACTCCACTATAGGAGCCATGTCTCAGGGCAAACAACCCTAGACTCCACTATAGGAGCCATGTCTCAGGGCAAACAACCCTAGACTCCACTATAGGAGCCATGTCTCAGGACAAACAACCCTAGACTCCACTATAGGAGCCATGTCTCAAAAACAACCCTAGACTCCACTAGGAGCCATGTCTCAGGGCAAACAACCCTAGACTCCACTATAGGAGCCATGTCTCAGGACAAACAACCCTAGACTCCACTATAGGAGCCATGTCTCAGGGCAAACAACCCTAGACTCCACTATAGGAGCCATGTCTCAGGGCAAACAACCCTAGACTCCACTATAGGAGCCATGTCTCAGGGCAAACAACCCTAGACTCCACTATAGAGCCATGTCTCAGGACAAACAACCCTAGACTCCACTATAGGAGCCATGTCTCAGGACAAACAACCCTAGACTCCACTATAGGAGCCATGTCTCAGGAACAACCCTAGACTCCACTATAGGAGCCATGTCTCAGGGCAAACAACCCTAGACTCCACTATAGGAGCCATGTCTCAGGGCAAACAACCCTAGACTCCACTATAGGAGCCATGTCTCAGGGAGCAAACAACCCTAGACTCCACTATAGGAGCCATGTCTCAGGGCAAACAACCCTAGACTCCACTATAGGAGCCATGTCTCAAACAACCCTAGACTCCACTATAGGAGCCATGTCTCAAACAACCCTAGACTCCACTATAGGAGCCATGTCTCAGGGCAAACAACCCTAGACTCCACTATAGGAGCCATGTCTCAAACAACCCTAGACTCCACTATAGGAGCCATGTCTCAGGGCAAACAACCCTAGACTCCACTATAGGAGCCATGTCTCAGGGCAAACAACCCTAGACTCCACTATAGGAGCCATGTCTCAAAAACAACCCTAGACTCCACTATAGGAGCCATGTCTCAGGGCAAACAACCCTAGACTCCACTATAGGAGCCATGTCTCAGGACAAACAACCCTAGACTCCACTATAGGAGCCATGTCTCAGGGCAAACAACCCTAGACTCCACTATAGGAGCCATGTCTCAGGACAAACAACCCTAGACTCCACTATAGGAGCCATGTCTCAGGGGCAAACAACCCTAGACTCCACTATAGGAGCCATGTCTCAAAAACAACCCTAGACTCCACTATAGGAGCCATGTCTCAGGACAAACAACCCTAGACTCCACTATAGGAGCCATGTCTCAGGGCAAACAACCCTAGACTCCACTATAGGAGCCATGTCTCAAACAACCCTAGACTCCACTATAGGAGCCATGTCTCAGGGCAAACAACCCTAGACTCCACTATAGGAGCCATGTCTCAGGGCAAACAACCCTAGACTCCACTATAGGAGCCATGTCTCAGGGCAAACAACCCTAGACTCCACTATAGGAGCCATGTCTCAGGGCAAACAACCCTAGACTCCACTATAGGAGCCATGTCTCAGGGCAAACAACCCTAGACTCCACTATAGGAGCCATGTCTCAGGGCAAACAACCCTAGACTCCACTATAGGAGCCATGTCTCAGGACAAACAACCCTAGACTCCACTATAGGAGCCATGTCTCAAAACAACCCTAGACTCCACTATAGGAGCCATGTCTCAGGGCAAACAACCCTAGACTCCACTATAGGAGCCATGTCTCAGGGCAAACAACCCTAGACTCCACTATAGGAGCCATGTCTCAGGACAAACAACCCTAGACTCCACTATAGGAGCCATGTCTCAGGACAAACAACCTAGACTCCACTATAGGAGCCATGTCTCAGGGCAAACAACCCTAGACTCCACTATAGGAGCCATGTCTCAGGACAAACAACCCTAGACTCCACTATAGGAGCCATGTCTCAGGACAAACAACCCTAGACTCCACTATAGGAGCCATGTCTCAAACAACCCTAGACTCCACTATAGGAGCCATGTCTCAAACAACCCTAGACTCCACTATAGGAGCCATGTCTCAAACAACCCTAGACTCCACTATAGGAGCCATGTCTCAGGACAAACAACCCTAGACTCCACTATAGGAGCCATGTCTCAGGGCAAACAACCCTAGACTCCACTATAGGAGCCATGTCTCAGGGCAAACAACCCTAGACTCCACTATAGGAGCCATGTCTCAGGGCAAACAACCCTAGACTCCACTATAGGAGCCATGTCTCAGGGCAAACAACCCTAGACTCCACTATAGGAGCCATGTCTCAGGGCAAACAACCCTAGACTCCACTATAGGAGCCATGTCTCAGGACAAACAACCCTAGACTCCACTATAGGAGCCATGTCTCAGACAAACAACCCTAGACTCCACTATAGGAGCCATGTCTCAAACAACCCTAGACTCCACTATAGGAGCCATGTCTCAGGGCAAACAACCCTAGACTCCACTATAGGAGCCATGTCTCAGGACAAACAACCCTAGACTCCACTATAGGAGCCATGTCTCAGGGCAAACAACCCTGGACTCCACTATAGGAGCCATGTCTCAGGACAAACAACCCTAGACTCCACTATAGGAGCCATGTCTCAGGGCAAACAACCCTAGACTCCACTATAGGAGCCATGTCTCAGGACAAACAACCCTAGACTCCACTATAGGAGCCATGTCTCAGGACAAACAACCCTAGACTCCACTATAGGAGCCATGTCTCAAAACAACCCTAGACTCCACTATAGGAGCCATGTCTCAGGGCAAACAACCCTAGACTCCACTATAGGAGCCATGTCTCAGGGCAAACAACCCTAGACTCCACTATAGGAGCCATGTCTCAAAACAACCCTAGACTCCACTATAGGAGCCATGTCTCAGGGCAAACAACCCTAGACTCCACTATAGGAGCCATGTCTCAGGGCAAACAACCCTAGACTCCACTATAGGAGCCATGTCTCAGGGCAAACAACCTAGACTCCACTATAGGAGCCATGTCTCAGGACAAACAACCCTAGACTCCACTATAGGAGCCATGTCTCAGGGCAAACAACCCTAGACTCCACTATAGGAGCCATGTCTCTCACTATAGGAGCCATGTCTCAGGACAAACAACCCTAGACTCCACTATAGGAGCCATGTCTCAGGGCAAACAACCCTAGACTCCACTATAGGAGCCATGTCTCAGGACAAACAACCCTAGACTCCACTATAGGAGCCATGTCTCAGGAAAACAACCCTAGACTCCACTATAGGAGCCATGTCTCAAAAACAACCCTAGACTCCACTATAGGAGCCATGTCTCAGGGCAAACAACCCTAGACTCCACTATAGGAGCCATGTCTCAGGGCAAACAACCCTAGACTCCACTATAGGAGCCATGTCTCAGGGCAAACAACCCTAGACTCCACTATAGGAGCCATGTCTCAGGACAAACAACCTAGACTCCACTATAGGAGCCATGTCTCAGGGCAAACAACCTAGACTCCACTATAGGAGCCATGTCTCAAAACAACCCTAGACTCCACTATAGGAGCCATGTCTCAGACTCCACTATAGGACAAACAACCCTAGACTCCACTATAGGAGCCATGTCTCAGGACAAACAACCCTAGACTCCACTATAGGAGCCATGTCTCAGGGCAAACAACCCTAGACTCCACTATAGGAGCCATGTCTCAGGGCAAACAACCCTAGACTCCACTATAGGAGCCATGTCTCAGGACAAACAACCCTAGACTCCACTATAGGAGCCATGTCTCAGGGCAAACAACCCTAGACTCCACTATAGGAGCCATGTCTCAGGACAAACAACCCTAGACTCCACTATAGGAGCCATGTCTCAAAAACAACCCTAGACTCCACTATAGGAGCCATGTCTCAGGACAAACAACCCTAGACTCCACTATAGGAGCCATGTCTCAGGACAAACAACCCTAGACTCCACTATAGGAGCCATGTCTCAGGGCAACAACCCTAGACTCCACTATAGGAGCCATGTCTCAAACAACCCTAGGGAGCAAACAACCCTAGACTCCACTATAGGAGCCATGTCTCAAAAACAACCCTAGACTCCACTATAGGAGCCATGTCTCAAACAACCCTAGACTCCACTATAGGAGCCATGTCTCAAACAACCCTAGACTCCACTATAGGAGCCATGTCTCAGGGCAAACAACCCTAGACTCCACTATAGGAGCCATGTCTCAGGACAAACAACCCTAGACTCCACTATAGGAGCCATGTCTCAGGGCAAACAACAACCCACTAGACTCCACTAGACTAGGAGCCATGTCTCAGGGCAAACAACCCTAGACTCCACTATAGGAGCCATGTCTCAAAAACAACCCTAGACTCCACTATAGGAGCCATGTCTCAGGACAAACAACCCTAGACTCCACTATAGGAGCCATGTCTCAGGACAAACAACCCTAGACTCCACTATAGGAGCCATGTCTCAGGACAAACAACCCTAGACTCCACTATAGGAGCCATGTCTCAGTCTCAAACAACCCTAGACTCCACTATAGGAGCCATGTCTCAAACAACCCTAGACTCCACTATAGGAGCCATGTCTCAAACAACCCTAGACTCCACTATAGGAGCCATGTCTCAGGGCAAACAACCCTAGACTCCACTATAGGAGCCATGTCTCAGGGCAACAACCCTAGACTCACTATAGGAGCCATGTCTCAAAAACAACCCTAGACTCCACTATAGGAGCCATGTCTCAGGGCAAACAACCCTAGACTCCACTATAGGAGCCATGTCTCAGGGCAAACAACCCTAGACTCCACTATAGGAGCCATGTCTCAGGGCAAACAACCCTAGACTCCACTATAGGAGCCATGTCTCAGGGCAAACAACCCTAGACTCCACTATAGGAGCCATGTCTCAGGGCAAACAACCCTAGACTCCACTATAGGAGCCATGTCTCAGGACAAACAACCCTAGACTCCACTATAGGAGCCATGTCTCAGGACAAACAACCCTAGACTCCACTATAGGAGCCATGTCTCAGGACAAACAACCCTAGACTCCACTATAGGAGCCATGTCTCAGGACAAACAACCCTAGACTCCACTATAGGAGCCATGTCTCAGGGCAAACAACCCTAGACTCCACTATAGGAGCCATGTCTCAGGGCAAACAACCCTAGACTCCACTATAGGAGCCATGTCTCAGGGCAAACAACCCTAGACTCCACTATAGGAGCCATGTCTCAGGGCAAACAACCCTAGACTCCACTAGGACAAACAACCTAGACTAGGAGCCATGTCTCAGGGCAAACAACCCTAGACTCCACTATAGGAGCCATGTCTCAGGACAAACAACCCTAGACTCCACTATAGGAGCCATGTCTCAGGACAAACAACCCTAGACTCCACTATAGGAGCCATGTCTCAGGACAAACAACCCTAGACTCCACTATAGGAGCCATGTCTCAGGGCAAACAACCCTAGACTCCACTATAGGAGCCATGTCTCAGGGCAAACAACCCTAGACTCCACTATAGGAGCCATGTCTCAGGACAAACAACCCTAGACTCCACTATAGGAGCCATGTCTCAGGACAAACAACCCTAGACTCCACTATAGGAGCCATGTCTCAGGACAAACAACCCTAGACTCCACTATAGGAGCCATGTCTCAGGACAAACAACCCTAGACTCCACTATAGGAGCCATGTCTCAAAACAACCCTAGACTCCACTATAGGAGCCATGTCTCAGGACAAACAACCCTAGACTCCACTATAGGAGCCATGTCTCAGGGCAAACAACCCTAGACTCCACTATAGGAGCCATGTCTCAGGGCAAACAACCCTAGACTCCACTATAGGAGCCATGTCTCAGGACAAACAACCCTAGACTCCACTATAGGAGCCATGTCTCAGGACAAACAACCCTAGACTCCACTATAGGAGCCATGTCTCAGGACAACAACCCTAGACTCCACTATAGGAGCCATGTCTCAGGGCAAACAACCCTAGACTCCACTATAGGAGCCATGTCTCAGGACAAACAACCCTAGACTCCACTATAGGAGCCATGTCTCAGGACAAACAACCCTAGACTCCACTATAGGAGCCATGTCTCAGGACAAACAACCCTAGACTCCACTATAGGAGCCATGTCTCAGGACAAACAACCCTAGACTCCACTATAGGAGCCATGTCTCAGGACAAACAACCCTAGACTCCACTATAGGAGCCATGTCTCAGGACAAACAACCCTAGACTCCACTATAGGAGCCATGTCTCAGGGCAAACAACCCTAGACTCCACTATAGGAGCCATGTCTCAGGGACAACCCTAGACTCCACTATAGGAGCCATGTCTCAGGACAAACAACCCTAGACTCCACTATAGGAGCCATGTCTCAGGACAAACAACCTAGACTCCACTATAGGAGCCATGTCTCAAACAACAACCTAGACTCCACTATAGGAGCCATGTCTCAGGGCAAACAACCCTAGACTCCACTATAGGAGCCATGTCTCAGGGCAAACAACCCTAGACTCCACTATAGGAGCCATGTCTCAGGGCAAACAACCCTAGACTCCACTATAGGAGCCATGTCTCAGGACAAACAACCCTAGACTCCACTATAGGAGCCATGTCTCAGGACAAACAACCCTAGACTCCACTATAGGAGCCATGTCTCAGGACAAACAACCCTAGACTCCACTATAGGAGCCATGTCTCAGGGCAAACAACCCTAGACTCCACTATAGGAGCCATGTCTCAGGACAAACAACCCTAGACTCCACTATAGGAGCCATGTCTCAGGGCAAACAACCCTAGACTCCACTATAGGAGCCATGTCTCAGGGCAAACAACCCTAGACTCCACTATAGGAGCCATGTCTCAGGACAAACAACCCTAGACTCCACTATAGGAGCCATGTCTCAGGGAGCAAACAACCCTAGACTCCACTATAGGAGCCATGTCTCAGGGCAAACAACCCTAGACTCCACTATAGGAGCCATGTCTCAGGACAAACAACCCTAGACTCCACTATAGGAGCCATGTCTCAGGACAAACAACCCTAGACTCCACTATAGGAGCCATGTCTCAGGACAAACAACCCTAGACTCCACTATAGGAGCCATGTCTCAGGACAAACAACCCTAGACTCCACTATAGGAGCCATGTCTCAGGACAAACAACCCTAGACTCCACTATAGGAGCCATGTCTCAAACAACCCTAGACTCCACTATAGGAGCCATGTCTCAGGACAAACAACCCTAGACTCCACTATAGGAGCCATGTCTCAGGACAAACAACCCTAGACTCCACTATAGGAGCCATGTCTCAAAAACAACCCTAGACTCCACTATAGGAGCCATGTCTCAGGACAAACAACCCTAGACTCCACTATAGGAGCCATGTCTCAGGACAAACAACCCTAGACTCCACTATAGGAGCCATGTCTCAGGGCAAACAACCCTAGACTCCACTATAGGAGCCATGTCTCAGGACAAACAACCCTAGACTCCACTATAGGAGCCATGTCTCAGGGCAAACAACCCTAGACTCCACTATAGGAGCCATGTCTCAGGGGCAAACAACCCTAGACTCCACTATAGGAGCCATGTCTCAGGACAAACAACCTAGACTCCACTATAGGAGCCATGTCTCAGGACAAACAACCCTAGACTCCACTATAGGAGCCATGTCTCAGGGCAAACAACCCTAGACTCCACTATAGGAGCCATGTCTCAAACAACCCTAGACTCCACTATAGGAGCCATGTCTCAAACAACCCTAGACTCCACTATAGGAGCCATGTCTCAAACAACCCTAGACTCCACTATAGGAGCCATGTCTCAAACAACCCTAGACTCCACTATAGGAGCCATGTCTCAGGGCAAACAACCCTAGACTCCACTATAGGAGCCATGTCTCAGGGCAAACAACCCTAGACTCCACTATAGGAGCCATGTCTCAGGACAACAACCCTAGACTCCACTATAGGAGCCATGTCTCAGGACAAACAACCCTAGACTCCACTATAGGAGCCATGTCTCAAACAACCCTAGACTCCACTATAGGAGCCATGTCTCAGGGCAAACAACCCTAGACTCCACTATAGGAGCCATGTCTCAGGACAAACAACCTAGACTCCACTATAGGAGCCATGTCTCAGGACAACAACCCTAGACTCCACTATAGGAGCCATGTCTCAAAAACAACCCTAGACTCCACTATAGGAGCCATGTCTCAGGGAGCAAACAACCCTAGACTCCACTATAGGAGCCATGTCTCAGGGCAAACAACCCTAGACTCCACTATAGGAGCCATGTCTCAGGACAAACAACCCTAGACTCCACTATAGGAGCCATGTCTCAGGACAAACAACCCTAGACTCCACTATAGGAGCCATGTCTCAGGACAAACAACCCTAGACTCCACTATAGGAGCCATGTCTCAAAAACAACCCTAGACTCCACTATAGGAGCCATGTCTCAAACAACCCTAGACTCCACTATAGGAGCCATGTCTCAAACAACCCTAGACTCCACTATAGGAGCCATGTCTCAAATGTCTCAAACAACCCTAGACTCCACTATAGGAGCCATGTCTCAGGGCAAACAACCCTAGACTCCACTATAGGAGCCATGTCTCAGGGCAACAACCCTAGACTCCACTATAGGAGCCATGTCTCAGGACAAACAACCCTAGACTCCACTATAGGAGCCATGTCTCAGGGCAAACAACCCTAGACTCCACTATAGGAGCCATGTCTCAGGGCAAACAACCCTAGACTCCACTATAGGAGCCATGTCTCAGGACAAACAACCCTAGACTCCACTATAGGAGCCATGTCTCAGGACAAACAACCCTAGACTCCACTATAGGAGCCATGTCTCAGGGCAAACAACCCTAGACTCCACTATAGGAGCCATGTCTCAGGGCAAACAACCCCTAGACTCCACTATAGGAGCCATGTCTCAAACAACCCTAGACTCCACTATAGGAGCCATGTCTCAGGACAAACAACCCTAGACTCCACTATAGGAGCCATGTCTCAGGGCAAACAACCCTAGACTCCACTATAGGAGCCATGTCTCAGGGCAAACAACCCTAGACTCCACTATAGGAGCCATGTCTCAGGGCAAACAACCCTAGACTCCACTATAGGAGCCATGTCTCAAACAACCCTAGACTCCACTATAGGAGCCATGTCTCAGGACAAACAACCCTAGACTCCACTATAGGAGCCATGTCTCAAACAACCCTAGACTCCACTATAGGAGCCATGTCTCAAACAACCCTAGACTCCACTATAGGAGCCATGTCTCAAACAACCCTAGACTCCACTATAGGAGCCATGTCTCAGGACAAACAACCCTAGACTCCACTATAGGAGCCATGTCTCAGGACAAACAACCCTAGACTCCACTATAGGAGCCATGTCTCAGGACAAACAACCCTAGACTCCACTATAGGAGCCATGTCTCAAACAACCCTAGACTCCACTATAGGAGCCATGTCTCAGGACAAACAACCCTAGACTCCACTATAGGAGCCATGTCTCAGGACAAACAACCCTAGACTCCACTATAGGAGCCATGTCTCAGGACAAACAACCCTAGACTCCACTATAGGAGCCATGTCTCAGGACAAACAACCCTAGACTCCACTATAGGAGCCATGTCTCAGGACAAACAACCCTAGACTCCACTATAGGAGCCATGTCTCAGGGCAAACAACCCTAGACTCCACTATAGGAGCCATGTCTCAGGGCAAACAACCCTAGACTCCACTATAGGAGCCATGTCTCAAACAACCCTAGACTCCACTATAGGAGCCATGTCTCAAACAACCCTAGACTCCACTATAGGAGCCATGTCTCAGGGCAAACAACCCTAGACTCCACTATAGGAGCCATGTCTCAGGGCAAACAACCCTAGACTCCACTATAGGAGCCATGTCTCAGGGCAAACAACCCTAGACTCCACTATAGGAGCCATGTCTCAGGGCAAACAACCCTAGACTCCACTATAGGAGCCATGTCTCAGGACAAACAACCCTAGACTCCACTATAGGAGCCATGTCTCAAACAACCCTAGACTCCACTATAGGAGCCATGTCTCAGGACAAACAACCCAGGACTCCACTATAGGAGCCATGTCTCAGGACAAACAACCCAGGACTCCACTATAGGAGCCATGTCTCAGGGCAAACAACCCTAGACTCCACTATAGGAGCCATGTCTCAGGGCAAACAACCCTAGACTCCACTATAGGAGCCATGTCTCAGGACAAACAACCCTAGACTCCACTATAGGAGCCATGTCTCAGGACAAACAACCCTAGACTCCACTATAGGAGCCATGTCTCAGGACAAACAACCCTAGACTCCACTATAGGAGCCATGTCTCAGGGCAAACAACCCTAGACTCCACTATAGGAGCCATGTCTCAAACAACCCTAGACTCCACTATAGGAGCCATGTCTCAAACAACCCTAGACTCCACTATAGGAGCCATGTCTCAGGACAAACAACCCTAGACTCCACTATAGGAGCCATGTCTCAGGACAAACAACCCTAGACTCCACTATAGGAGCCATGTCTCAGGAAAACAACCCTAGACTCCACTATAGGAGCCATGTCTCAGGGCAAACAACCTAGACTCCACTATAGGAGCCATGTCTCAGGACAAACAACCCTAGACTCCACTATAGGAGCCATGTCTCAAACAACCCTAGACTCCACTATAGGAGCCATGTCTCAGGACAAACAACCTAGACTCCACTATAGGAGCCATGTCTCAGGGCAAACAACCCTAGACTCCACTATAGGAGCCATGTCTCAGGACAAACAACCCTAGACTCCACTATAGGAGCCATGTCTCAGGACAAACAACCCTAGACTCCACTATAGGAGCCATGTCTCAGGAAAACAACCCAGACTCCACTATAGGAGCCATGTCTCAGGGCAAACAACCCAGACTCCACTATAGGAGCCATGTCTCAGGGCAAACAACCTAGACTCCACTATAGGAGCCATGTCTCAAACAACCCTAGACTCCACTATAGGAGCCATGTCTCAGGGCAAACAACCCTAGACTCCACTATAGGAGCCATGTCTCAGGGCAAACAACCCTAGACTCCACTATAGGAGCCATGTCTCAGGGCACAACCCTAGACTCCACTATAGGAGCCATGTCTCAGGGCAAACAACCCTAGACTCCACTATAGGAGCCATGTCTCAGGACAAACAACCCTAGACTCCACTATAGGAGCCATGTCTCAGGACAAACAACCCTAGACTCCACTATAGGAGCCATGTCTCAGGACAAACAACCCTAGACTCCACTATAGGAGCCATGTCTCAGGAACAAACAACCCTAGACTCCACTATAGGAGCCATGTCTCAGGGCAAACAACCCTAGACTCCACTATAGGAGCCATGTCTCAGGGCAAACAACCCTAGACTCCACTATAGGAGCCATGTCTCAGGACAAACCCCTAGACTCCACTATAGGAGCCATGTCTCAGGGCAAACAACCCTAGACTCCACTATAGGAGCCATGTCTCAGGACAAACAACCCTAGACTCCACTATAGGAGCCATGTCTCAGGACAAACAACCCTAGACTCCACTATAGGAGCCATGTCTCAGGGCAAACAACCCTAGACTCCACTATAGGAGCCATGTCTCAGGACAAACAACCCTAGACTCCACTATAGGAGCCATGTCTCAAACAACCCTAGACTCCACTATAGGAGCCATGTCTCAAGCCATGTCTCAAACAACCCTAGACTCCACTATAGGAGCCATGTCTCAGGACAAACAACCCTAGACTCCACTATAGGAGCCATGTCTCAGGGCAAACAACCCTAGACTCCACTATAGGAGCCATGTCTCAGGGCAAACAACCCTAGACTCCACTATAGGAGCCATGTCTCAGGACAAACAACCCTAGACTCCACTATAGGAGCCATGTCTCAGGACAAACAACCCTAGACTCCAGACCATGTCTCAGGACAAACAACCCTAGACTCCACTAGGAGCCATGTCTCAGGGCAAACAACCCTAGACTCCACTATAGGAGCCATGTCTCAGGGCAAACAACCCTAGACTCCACTATAGGAGCCATGTCTCAGGACAAACAACCCTAGACTCCACTATAGGAGCCATGTCTCAGGACAAACAACCCTAGACTCCACTATAGGAGCCATGTCTCAGGACAAACAACCCTAGACTCCACTATAGGAGCCATGTCTCAGGGCAAACAACCCTAGACTCCACTATAGGAGCCATGTCTCAGGGCAAACAACCCTAGACTCCACTATAGGAGCCATGTCTCAGGAAAACAACCCTACTCCACTATAGGAGCCATGTCTCAGGGCAAACAACCCTAGACTCCACTATAGGAGCCATGTCTCAAACAACCCTAGACTCCACTATAGGAGCCATGTCTCAAACAACCCTAGACTCCACTATAGGAGCCATGTCTCAAACAACCCTAGACTCCACTATAGGAGCCATGTCTCAGGACAAACAACCCTAGACTCCACTATAGGAGCCATGTCTCAGGGCAAACAACCCTAGACTCCACTATAGGAGCCATGTCTCAGGGCAAACAACCCTAGACTCCACTATAGGAGCCATGTCTCAGGACAAACAACCCTAGACTCCACTATAGGAGCCATGTCTCAGGACAAACAACCCTAGACTCCACTATAGGAGCCATGTCTCAAAAACAACCCTAGACTCCACTATAGGAGCCATGTCTCAGGACAAACAACCCTAGACTCCACTATAGGAGCCATGTCTCAGGACAAACAACCCTAGACTCCACTATAGGAGCCATGTCTCAGGACAAACAACCCTAGACTCCACTATAGGAGCCATGTCTCAGGACAAACAACCCTAGACTCCACTATAGGAGCCATGTCTCAGGACAAACAACCCTAGACTCCACTATAGGAGCCATGTCTCAGGGCAAAACAACCCTAGACTCCACTATAGGAGCCATGTCTCAAAACAACCCTAGACTCCACTATAGGAGCCATGTCTCAGGACAAACAACCCTAGACTCCACTATAGGAGCCATGTCTCAGGACAAACAACCCTAGACTCCACTATAGGAGCCATGTCTCAGGGACAAACAACCCTAGACTCCACTATAGGAGCCATGTCTCAGGGCAAACAACCCTAGACTCCACTATAGGAGCCATGTCTCAGGACAAACAACCCTAGACTCCACTATAGGAGCCATGTCTCAGGGCAACAACCCTAGACTCCACTATAGGAGCCATGTCTCAAAAACAACCCTAGACTCCACTATAGGAGCCATGTCTCAGGACAAACAACCCTAGACTCCACTATAGGAGCCATGTCTCAGGACAAACAACCCTAGACTCCACTATAGGAGCCATGTCTCAGGACAAACAACCCTAGACTCCACTATAGGAGCCATGTCTCAGGACAAACAACCCTAGACTCCACTATAGGAGCCATGTCTCAGGACAAACAACCTAGACTCCAAACAACCCTAGACTCCACTATAGGAGCCATGTCTCAGGGCAAACAACCCTAGACTCCACTATAGGAGCCATGTCTCAGGGCAAACAACCCTAGACTCCACTATAGGAGCCATGTCTCAAAAACAACCCTAGACTCCACTATAGGAGCCATGTCTCAGGGCAAACAACCCCTAGACTCCACTATAGGAGCCATGTCTCAGGGCAAACAACCCTAGACTCCACTATAGGAGCCATGTCTCAAACAACCCTAGACTCCACTATAGGAGCCATGTCTCAAAAACAACCCTAGACTCCACTATAGGAGCCATGTCTCAAGCAAAACAACCCTAGACTCCACTATAGGAGCCATGTCTCAACAAACAACCCTAGACTCCACTATAGGAGCCATGTCTCAGGGCAAACAACCCTAGACTCCACTATAGGAGCCATGTCTCAGGACAAACAACCCTAGACTCCACTATAGGAGCCATGTCTCAGGACAAACAACCCTAGACTCCACTATAGGAGCCATGTCTCAAACAACCCTAGACTCCACTATAGGAGCCATGTCTCAGGACAAACAACCCTAGACTCCACTATAGGAGCCATGTCTCAAACAACCCTAGACTCCACTATAGGAGCCATGTCTCAGGACAAACAACCCTAGACTCCACTATAGGAGCCATGTCTCAGGACAAACAACCCTAGACTCCACTATAGGAGCCATGTCTCAGGGCAAACAACCCTAGACTCCAGACTGTCTCACTATCCACTATAGGAGCCATGTCTCAGGACAAACAACCCTAGACTCCACTATAGGAGCCATGTCTCAGGGCAAACAACCCTAGACTCCACTATAGGAGCCATGTCTCAGGGCAAACAACCCTAGACTCCACTATAGGAGCCATGTCTCAGGACAAACAACCCTAGACTCCACTATAGGAGCCATGTCTCAGGGCAAACAACCCTAGACTCCACTATAGGAGCCATGTCTCAGGGCAAACAACCCTAGACTCCACTATAGGAGCCATGTCTCAAACAACCCTAGACTCCACTATAGGAGCCATGTCTCAGGGCAACAACCCTAGACTCCACTATAGGAGCCATGTCTCAGGGCAAACAACCCTAGACTCCACTATAGGAGCCATGTCTCAAACAACCCTAGACTCCACTATAGGAGCCATGTCTCAAACAACCCTAGACTCCACTATAGGAGCCATGTCTCAGGGCAAACAACCCTAGACTCCACTATAGGAGCCATGTCTCAGGGCAAACAACCCTAGACTCCACTATAGGAGCCATGTCTCAGGACAAACAACCCTAGACTCCACTATAGGAGCCATGTCTCAGGGCAAACAACCCTAGACTCCACTATAGGAGCCATGTCTCAGGGCAAACAACCCTAGACTCCACTATAGGAGCCATGTCTCAGGGCAAACAACCCTAGACTCCACTATAGGAGCCATGTCTCAAACAACCCTAGACTCCACTATAGGAGCCATGTCTCAGGACAAACAACCCTAGACTCCACTATAGGAGCCATGTCTCAGGGCAAACAACCCTAGACTCCACTATAGGAGCCATGTCTCAGGGCAAACAACCCTAGACTCCACTATAGGAGCCATGTCTCAAACAACCCTAGACTCCACTATAGGAGCCATGTCTCAGGACAAACAACCCTAGACTCCACTATAGGAGCCATGTCTCAAACAACCCTAGACTCCACTATAGGAGCCATGTCTCAGGACAAACAACCCTAGACTCCACTATAGGAGCCATGTCTCAGGGCAAACAACCCTAGACTCCACTATAGGAGCCATGTCTCAGGGCAAACAACCCTAGACTCCACTATAGGAGCCATGTCTCAGGACAAACAACCCTAGACTCCACTATAGGAGCCATGTCTCAGGGCAAACAAACCTAGACTCCACTATAGGAGCCATGTCTCAAACAACCCTAGACTCCACTATAGGAGCCATGTCTCAAACAACCCTAGACTCCACTATAGGAGCCATGTCTCAAACAACCCTAGACTCCACTATAGGAGCCATGTCTCAGGACAAACAACCCTAGACTCCACTATAGGAGCCATGTCTCAGGGCAAACAACCCTAGACTCCACTATAGGAGCCATGTCTCAGGGCAAACAACCCTAGACTCCACTATAGGAGCCATGTCTCAAACAACCCTAGACTCCACTATAGGAGCCATGTCTCAGGGCAAACAACCCTAGACTCCACTATAGGAGCCATGTCTCAGGACAAACAACCCTAGACTCTACTATAGGAGCCATGTCTCAGGGCAAACAACCCTAGACTCCACTATAGGAGCCATGTCTCAAACAACCCTAGACTCCACTATAGGAGCCATGTCTCAAACAACCCTAGACTCCACTATAGGAGCCATGTCTCAAACAACCCTAGACTCCACTATAGGGGCCATGTCTCAGGGCAAACAACCCTAGACTCCACTATAGGAGCCATGTCTCAAACAACCCTAGACTCCACTATAGGAGCCATGTCTCAAACAACCCTAGACTCCACTATAGGAGCCATGTCTCAGGGCAAACAACCCTAGACTCCACTATAGGAGCCATGTCTAAGGACATACAACCCTAGACTCCACTATAGGAGCCATGTCTCAGGACAAACAACCCTGGACTCCACTATAGGAGCCATGTCTCAGGACAAACAACCCTGGACTCCACTATAGGAGCCATGTCTCAGGACAAACAACCCTAGACTCCACTATAGGAGCCATGTCTCAAACAACCCTAGACTCCACTATAGGAGCCATGTCTCAGGACAAACAACCCTAGACTCCACTATAGGAGCCATGTCTCAGGGCAAACAACCCTAGACTTCACTATAGGAGCCATGTCTCAGGGCAAACAACCCTAGACTCCACTATAGGAGCCATGTCTCAGGGCAAACAACCCTAGACTCCACTATAGGAGCCATGTCTCAGGACAAACAATCCTAGACTCCACTATAAGAGCCATGTCTCAGGGCAAACAACCCTAGACTCCACTATAGGAGCCATGTCTCAGGGCAAACAACCCTAGACTCCACTATAGGAGCCATGTCTCAAACAACCCTAGACTCCACTATAGGAGCCATGTCTCAGGGCAAACAACCCTAGACTCCACTATAGGAGCCATGTCTCAGAACAAACAACCCTAGACTCCACTATAGGAGCCATGTCTCAAACAACCCTAGACTCCACTATAGGAGCCATGTCTCAGGGCAGACAACCCTAGACTCCACTATAGGAGCCATGTCTCAAACAAGCCTAGACTCCACTATAGGAGCCATTTCTCAAACAACCCTAGACTCCACTATAGGAGCCATGTCTCAAACAACCCTAGACTCCACTATAGGAGCCATGTCTCAGGGCAAACAACCCTAGACTCCACTATAGGAGCCATGTCTCAAACAACCCTAGACTCCACTATAGGAGCCATGTCTCAGGACAAACAACCCTAGACTCCACTATAGGAGCCATGTCTCAGGGCAAACAACCCTAGACTCCACTATAGGAGCCATGTCTCAGGGCAAACAACCCTAGACTCCACTATAGGAGCCATGTCTCAGGGCAAACAACCTAGACTCCACTATAGGAGCCATGTCTCAAACAACCCTAGACTCCACTATAGGAGCCATGTCTCAGGACAAACAACCCTAGACTCCACTATAGGAGCCATGTCTCAGGGCAAACAACCCTAGACTCCACTATAGGAGCCATGTCTCAGGGCAAACAACCCTAGACTCCACTATAGGAGCCATGTCTCAAACAACCCTAGACTCCACTATAGGAGCCATGTCTCAGGACAAACAACCCTAGACTCCACTATAGGAGCCATGTCTCAAACAACCCTAGACTCCACTATAGGAGCCATGTCTCAGGACAAACAACCCTAGACTCCACTATAGGAGCCATGTCTCAGGGCAAACAACCCTAGACTCCACTATAGGAGCCATGTCTCAGGGCAAACAACCCTAGACTCCACTATAGGAGCCATGTCTCAGGAAAACAACCCTAGACTCCACTATAGGAGCCATGTCTCAAACAACCCTAGACTCCACTATAGGAGCCATGTCTCAAACAACCCTAGACTCCACTATAGGAGCCATGTCTCAAAACAACCCTAGACTCCACTAAGCCATGTCTCAAACAACCCTAGACTCCACTATAGGAGCCATGTCTCAAACAACCCTAGACTCCACTATAGGAGCCATGTCTCAGGGCAAACAACCCTAGACTCCACTATAGGAGCCATGTCTCAAACAACCCTAGACTCCACTATAGGAGCCATGTCTCAGGACAAACAACCCTGGACTCCACTATAGGAGCCATGTCTCAGGACAAACAACCCTAGACTCCACTATAGGAGCCATGTCTCAGGACAAACAACCCTAGACTCCACTATAGGAGCCATGTCTCAAAAACAACCCTAGACTCCACTATAGGAGCCATGTCTCAGGACAAACAACCCTAGACTCCACTATAGGAGCCATGTCTCAGGGCAAACAACCCTAGACTCCACTATAGGAGCCATGTCTCAGGGCAAACAACCCTAGACTCCACTATAGGAGCCATGTCTCAGGGCAAACAACCCTAGACTCCACTATAGGAGCCATGTCTCAGGACAAACAACCTAGACTCCACTATAGGAGCCATGTCTCAGGGCAAACAACCCTAGACTCCACTATAGGAGCCATGTCTCAGGGCAAACAACCCTAGACTCCACTATAGGAGCCATGTCTCAAACAACCCTAGACTCCACTATAGGAGCCATGTCTCAGGGCAAACAACCTAGACTCCACTATAGGAGCCATGTCTCAGGACAAACAACCCTAGACTCCACTATAGGAGCCATGTCTCAAACAACCCTAGACTCCACTATAGGAGCCATGTCTCAGGGCAAACAACCCTAGACTCCACTATAGGAGCCATGTCTCAAACAACCCTAGACTCCACTATAGGAGCCATGTCTCAAACAACCCTAGACTCCACTATAGGAGCCATGTCTCAAACAACCCTAGACTCCACTATAGGAGCCATGTCTCAGGGCAAACAACCCTAGACTCCACTATAGGAGCCATGTCTGAGGACATACAACCCTAGACTCCACTATAGGAGCCATGTCTCAGGACAAACAACCCTGGACTCCACTATAGGAGCCATGTCTCAGGGCAAACAACCCTAGACTCCACTATAGGAGCCATGTCTCAGGACAAACAACCTAGACTCCACTATAGGAGCCATGTCTCAGGGCAAACAACCCTAGACTCCACTATAGGAGCCATGTCTCAAACAACCCTAGACTCCACTATAGGAGCCATGTCTCAGGACAAACAACCCTAGACTCCACTATAGGAGCCATGTCTCAGGGCAAACAACCCTAGACTCCACTATAGGAGCCATGTCTCAGGGCAAACAACCCTAGACTCCACTATAGGAGCCATGTCTCAAAAACAACCCTAGACTCCACTATAGGAGCCATGTCTCAGGACAAACAACCCTAGACTCCACTATAGGAGCCATGTCTCAAAAACAACCCTAGACTCCACTATAGGAGCCATGTCTCAGGACAAACAACCCTAGACTCCACTATAGGAGCCATGTCTCAGGGCAAACAACCCTAGACTCCACTATAGGAGCCATGTCTCAGGGCAAACAACCCTAGACTCCACTATAGGAGCCATGTCTCAGGACAAACAACCCTAGACTCCACTATAGGAGCCATGTCTCAGGGCAAACAAACCTAGACTCCACTATAGGAGCCATGTCTCAAACAACCCTAGACTCCACTATAGGAGCCATGTCTCAAACAACCCTAGACTCCACTATAGGAGCCATGTCTCAAACAACCCTAGACTCCACTATAGGAGCCATGTCTCAGGACAAACAACCCTAGACTCCACTATAGGAGCCATGTCTCAGGGCAAACAACCCTAGACTCCACTATAGGAGCCATGTCTCAGGGCAAACAACCCTAGACTCCACTATAGGAGCCATGTCTCAAACAACCCTAGACTCCACTATAGGAGCCATGTCTCAGGGCAAACAACCCTAGACTCCACTATAGGAGCCATGTCTCAGGACAAACAACCCTAGACTCCACTATAGGAGCCATGTCTCAGGGCAAACAACCCTAGACTCCACTATAGGAGCCATGTCTCAGGACAAACAACCCTAGACTCCACTATAGGAGCCATGTCTCAAACAACCCTAGACTCCACTATAGGAGCCATGTCTCAAACAACCCTAGACTCCACTATAGGAGCCATGTCTCAGGACAAACAACCCTAGACTCCACTATAGGAGCCATGTCTCAAACAACCCTAGACTCCACTATAGGAGCCATGTCTCAGGGCAAACAACCCTAGACTCCACTATAGGAGCCATGTCTCAGGACAAACAACCCTAGACTCCACTATAGGAGCCATGTCTCAAACAACCCTAGACTCCACTATAGGAGCCATGTCTCAAACAACCCTAGACTCCACTATAGGAGCCATGTCTCAGGGCAAACAACCCTAGACTCCACTATAGGAGCCATGTCTCAAACAACCCTAGACTCCACTATAGGAGCCATGTCTCAGGACAAACAACCCTAGACTCCACTATAGGAGCCATGTCTCAGGGCAAACAACCCTAGACTCCACTATAGGAGCCATGTCTCAGGGCAAACAACCCTAGACTCCACTATAGGAGCCATGTCTCAGGGCAAACAACCCTAGACTCCACTATAGGAGCCATGTCTCAGGACAAACAACCCTAGACTCCACTATAGGAGCCATGTCTCAGGACAAACAACCCTAGACTCCACTATAGGAGCCATGTCTCAGGGCAAACAACCCTAGACTCCACTATAGGAGCCATGTCTCAGGACAAACAACCCTAGACTCCACTATAGGAGCCATGTCTCAGGGCAAACAACCCTAGACTCCACTATAGGAGCCATGTCTCAGGACAAACAACCCTAGACTCCACTATAGGAGCCATGTCTCAGGAAAACAACCCTAGACTCCACTATAGGAGCCATGTCTCAGGGCAAACAACCCTAGACTCCACTATAGGAGCCATGTCTCAGGACAAACAACCCTAGACTCCACTATAGGAGCCATGTCTCAGGACAAACAACCCTAGACTCCACTATAGGAGCCATGTCTCAGGGCAAACAACCCTAGACTCCACTATAGGAGCCATGTCTCAGGGCAAACAACCCTAGACTCCACTATAGGAGCCATGTCTCAGGGCAAACAACCCTAGACTCCACTATAGGAGCCATGTCTCAAAACAACCCTAGACTCCACTATAGGAGCCATGTCTCAGGGCAACAACCCTAGACTCCACTATAGGAGCCATGTCTCAGGGCAAACAACCCTAGACTCCACTATAGGAGCCATGTCTCAGGACAAACAACCCTAGACTCCACTATAGGAGCCATGTCTCAGGACAAACAACCCTAGACTCCACTATAGGAGCCATGTCTCAGGACAAACAACCCTAGACTCCACTATAGGAGCCATGTCTCAGGGCAAACAACCCTAGACTCCACTATAGGAGCCATGTCTCAGGGCAAACAACCCTAGACTCCACTATAGGAGCCATGTCTCAGGACAAACAACCCTAGACTCCACTATAGGAGCCATGTCTCAGGACAAACAACCCTAGACTCCACTATAGGAGCCATGTCTCAGGACAAACAACCCTAGACTCCACTATAGGAGCCATGTCTCAGGACAAACAACCCTAGACTCCACTATAGGAGCCATGTCTCAAACAACCCTAGACTCCACTATAGACAAAACAACCCTAGACTCCACTATAGGAGCCATGTCTCAGGGCAAACAACCCTAGACTCCACTATAGGAGCCATGTCTCAAACAACCCTAGACTCCACTATAGGAGCCATGTCTCAGGACAAACAACCTAGACTCCACTATAGGAGCCATGTCTCAGGACAAACAACCCTAGACTCCACTATAGGAGCCATGTCTCAGGACAAACAACCCTAGACTCCACTATAGGAGCCATGTCTCAGGGCAAACAACCCTAGACTCCACTATAGGAGCCATGTCTCAGGACAAACAACCCTAGACTCCACTATAGGAGCCATGTCTCAGGACAAACAACCCTAGACTCCACTATAGGAGCCATGTCTCAGGGCAAACAACCCATAGACTCCACTATAGGAGCCATGTCTCAAACAACCCTAGACTCCACTATAGGAGCCATGTCTCAGGACAAACAACCCTAGACTCCACTATAGGAGCCATGTCTCAAAAACAACCTAGACTCCACTATAGGAGCCATGTCTCAAACAACCCTAGACTCCACTATAGGAGCCATGTCTCAGGACAAACAACCCTAGACTCCACTATAGGAGCCATGTCTCAGGGCAAACAACCCTAGACTCCACTATAGGAGCCATGTCTCAGGGCAAACAACCCTAGACTCCACTATAGGAGCCATGTCTCAGGGCAAACAACCCTAGACTCCACTATAGGAGCCATGTCTCAGACTCCACTATAGGAATGTCTCAACAACCCTAGACTCCACTATAGGAGCCATGTCTCAGGGCAACAACCCTAGACTCCACTACCATGTCTCAAACAACCCGACTCCACTATAGGAGCCATGTCTCAACAAACAACCCTAGACTCCACTATAGGAGCCATGTCTCAGGACAAACAACCCTAGACTCCACTATAGGAGCCATGTCTCAGGACAAACAACAAACAACCTAGACTCCACTATAGGAGCCATGTCTCAGGACAAACAACCCTAGACTCCACTATAGGAGCCATGTCTCAGGGCAAACAACCCTAGACTCCACTATAGGAGCCATGTCTCAGGACAAACAACCTAGACTCCACTATAGGAGCCATGTCTCAAAAACAACCCTAGACTCCACTATAGGAGCCATGTCTCAAATGTCTCAACAACCCTAGACTCCACTATAGGAGCCATGTCTCAGGGCAAACAACCCTAGACTCCACTATAGGAGCCATGTCTCAAACAACCCGGGACTCCACTATAGGAGCCATGTCTCAGGACAAACAACCCTAGACTCCACTATAGGAGCCATGTCTCAAACAACCCTAGGCTCCACAAGCCATGTCAAACCCCTAGACTCCACTATAGGAGCCATGTCTCAAACAACCCTAGACTCCATGTCTCAAACAACCCTAGACTCCACTATAGAGCCATGTCTCAGGACAAACAACCTAGACTCCACTATAGGAGCCATGTCTCAGGGCAAACAACCCTAGACTCCACTATAGGAGCCATGTCTCAGGGCAAACAACCCTAGACTCCACTATAGGAGCCATGTCTCAGGACAAACAACCCTAGACTCCACTATAGGAGCCATGTCTCAGGACAAACAACCCTAGACTCCACTATAGGAGCCATGTCTCAGGACAAACAACCCTAGACTCCACTATAGGAGCCATGTCTCAGGACAAACAACCCTAGACTCCACTATAGGAGCCATGTCTCAGGACAACAACCCTAGACTCCACTATAGGAGCCATGTCTCAGGACAAACAACCCTAGACTCCACTATAGGAGCCATGTCTCAGGGCAAACAACCCTAGACTCCACTATAGGAGCCATGTCTCAAACAACCCTAGACTCCACTATAGGAGCCATGTCTCAGGACAAACAACCCTAGACTCCACTATAGGAGCCATGTCTCAGGACAAACAACCCTAGACTCCACTATAGGAGCCATGTCTCAGGACAACCCTAGACTCCACTATAGGAGCCATGTCTCAGGGCAAACAACCCTAGACTCCACTATAGGAGCCATGTCTCAGGAAACAACCCTAGACTCCACTATAGGAGCCATGTCTCAGGACAAACAACCCTAGACTCCACTATAGGAGCCATGTCTCAGGACAAACAACCCCTAGACTCCACTATAGGAGCCATGTCTCAGGGCAAACAACCCTAGACTCCACTATAGGAGCCATGTCTCAAACAACCCTAGACTCCACTATAGGAGCCATGTCTCAGGACAAACAACCCTAGACTCCACTATAGGAGCCATGTCTCAGGGCAAACAACCCTAGACTCCACTATAGGAGCCATGTCTCAAACAACCCTAGACTCCACTAAATGTCAACCCCTAGACTCCACTATAGGAGCCATGTCTCAGGGCAAACAACCCTAGACTCCACTATAGGAGCCATGTCTCAAACAACCCTAGACTCCACTATAGGAGCCATGTCTCAAACAACCCTAGACTCCACTATAGGAGCCATGTCTCAGGGCAAACAACCCTAGACTCCACTATAGGAGCCATGTCTCAGGACAAACAACCCTAGACTCCACTATAGGAGCCATGTCTCAAACAACCCTAGACTCCACTATAGGAGCCATGTCTCAGGACAAACAACCCTAGACTCCACTATAGGAGCCATGTCTCAGGACAAACAACCCTAGACTCCACTATAGGAGCCATGTCTCAGGACAAACAACCCTAGACTCCACTATAGGAGCCATGTCTCAGGACAAACAACCCTAGACTCCACTATAGGAGCCATGTCTCAGGGCAAACAAACTCCACTAACCATGTCTCAGACTCCACTATAGGAGCCATGTCTCAGGACAAACAACCCTAGACTCCACTATAGGAGCCATGTCTCAGGACAAACAACCCCTAGACTCCACTATAGGAGCCATGTCTCAGGACAAACAACCCTAGACTCCACTATAGGAGCCATGTCTCAGGGCAAACAACCCTAGACTCCACTATAGGAGCCATGTCTCAGGACAAACAACCCTAGACTCCACTATAGGAGCCATGTCTCAGGGCAAACAACCCTAGACTCCACTATAGGAGCCATGTCTCAGGACAAACAACCCTCCACTATAGACCATGTCCACTATACTATAGGAGCCATGTCTCAGGACAAACAACCCTAGACTCCACTATAGGAGCCATGTCTCAGGACAAACAACCCTAGGCTCCACTGGGAGCCATGTCTCAGGACAAACAACCCTAGACTCCACTATAGGAGCCATGTCTCAAAAACAACCCTAGACTCCACTATAGGAGCCATGTCTCAGGACAAACAACCCTAGACTCCACTATAGGAGCCATGTCTCAGGGCAAACAACCCTAGACTCCACTATAGGAGCCATGTCTCAGGGCAAACAACCCTAGACTCCACTATAGGAGCCATGTCTCAGGACAAACAACCCTAGACTCCACTATAGGAGCCATGTCTCAGGGCAAACAACCCTAGACTCCACTATAGGAGCCATGTCTCAGGACAAACAACCCTAGACTCCACTATAGGAGCCATGTCTCAGGACAAACAACCCTAGACTCCACTATAGGAGCCATGTCTCAGGACAAACAACCCTAGACTCCACTATAGGAGCCATGTCTCAGGACAAACCCTAGACTCCACTATAGGAGCCATGTCTCAGGACAAACAACCCTAGACTCCACTATAGGAGCCATGTCTCAAACAACCCTAGACTCCACTATAGGAGCCATGTCTCAGGGCAAACAACCCTAGACTCCACTATAGGAGCCATGTCTCAAACAACCCGGGACTCCACTATAGGAGCCATGTCTCAGGACAAACAACCCTAGACTCCACTATAGGAGCCATGTCTCAGGGCAAACAACCCTAGACTCCACTATAGGAGCCATGTCTCAGGACAAACAACCCTAGACTCCACTATAGGAGCCATGTCTCAAACAACCTAGACTCCACTATAGGAGCCATGTCTCAGGACAAACAACCTAGACTCCACTATAGGAGCCATGTCTCAGGACAAACAACCCTGGACTCCACTATAGGAACCATGTCTCAGGGCAAACAACCCTAGACTCCACTATAGGAGCCATGTCTCAGGACAAACAACCCTAGACTCCACTATAGGAGCCATGTCTCAGGACAAACAACCCTAGACTCCACTATAGGAGCCATGTCTCAGGACAAACAACCCTAGACTCCACTATAGGAGCCATGTCTCAGGGCAAACAACCCTAGACTCCACTATAGGAGCCATGTCTCAAACAACCCTAGACTCCACTATAGGAGCCATGTCTCAGGACAAACAACCCTAGACTCCACTATAGGAGCCATGTCTCAGGACAAACAACCCTAGACTCCACTATAGGAGCCATGTCTCAGGACAAACAACCCTGGACTCCACTATAGGAACCATGTCTCAGGGCAAACAACCCTAGACTCCACTATAGGAGCCATGTCTCAGGACAAACAACCCTAGACTCCACTATAGGAGCCATGTCTCAGGACAAACAACCCTGGACTCCACTATAGGAACCATGTCTCAGGGCAAACAACCCTAGACTCCACTATAGGAGCCATGTCTCAGGACAAACAACCCTAGACTCCACTATAGGAGCCATGTCTCAGGACAAACAACCCTAGACTCCACTATAGGAACCATGTCTCAGGACAAACAACCCTAGACTCCACTATAGGAGCCATGTCTCAGGGCAAACAACCCTAGACTCCACTATAGGAGCCATGTCTCAGGACAAACAACCCTAGACTCCACTATAGGAGCCATGTCTCAGGACAAACAACCCTAGACTCCACTATAGGAGCCATGTCTCAGGACAAACAACCCTAGACTCCACTATAGGAGCCATGTCTCAGGGCAAACAACCCTAGACTCCACTATAGGAGCCATGTCTCAGGGCAAACAACCCTAGACTCCACTATAGGAGCCATGTCTCAGGGCAGACTGCCACCATGTTGTGATTGAATACATGGAGTCTGAATAGCTTCTTCTTATGGTCTGTTGTTTGTTTAACCTTTATTTAACTAGGCAAGTCAGTTAAGAACAAATTCTTATTTTCAATGACGGCCTAGGAACAGTGGGTTAACTGCCTGTTCACGGGCAGAACGACAGATTTGTCGTTCAGCTCGGGGATTCGAACTCCGCAACCTTTCGGTTACTAGTCCAATGCTCTAACCACTAGGCTACCCTGCCGCCCCAGGGTCTGTTGTAGAAAGGAAGTATATGAATCCCACGTTTTATTGATTATTCTCTTTTATCAGGAAGTATGCTAAGGCAGAAAATCTGATGACGGTGACAGATCCAGTCCATGACATTGCCTTTGCTCCCAACTTGGGACGCTCTTTTCACGTGCTCGCCATCGCCACCAAAGACGTACGCATCTTCAAGCTGATACCACAGAGGTGAGTTTATTTAAAGGACATGCTCCTACACGCATCCAGTAGCAAGATCTCTTCTAAGACAGGATTCACAACCAGCCAGGTCACAGTGGAGCATCTTCATGCTGGTTAGTGTTTGCAGTGCAAGTCATTTCCAGGCTGACTCGGTGTGAGTTCTTAACTGATGTTTCGGAAGTGACCATTGTATCTTTTGTCACCCCTAAACAAATATCCTACTTGATTGTCTGGTGTCCCGATCACATTCCTGTTCTACAGGAGAGAGGTCACAGCATCCTCCGATCCCACTAAGCTGGAGGTCTTGGCCCAGTTTTACCCTATCCTCTAACCCTATCCTGCTGGTCTCTGTGTTTCTACAGGAGAGAGTCTGCAATGGGGTCGTCTGGTCCCACTAAGCTGCAGGTTCAGATCCTGGCCCAGTTTGACAACCACAACTCACAGGTGTGGAGAGTCTCCTGGAACATCAGCAGCACCCTGCTTGCCTCCTCAGGGGACGATGGCTGTGTCCGGCTCTGGAAAGGTAGAGTGGATAGACCTGGTGTAGACTGGTGTTAGTATAGACCTAGTGTAGACCTGGTGTTAGTGTAGACCTGGTGTTAGTGTAAACCTGGTGTTAGTGTAGACCTAGTGTAGACCTGGTGTTAGTGTAGACCTGGTGTAGACTGGTGTTAGTATAGACCTGGTGTAGACCTGGTGTTAGTGTAGACCTGGTGTTAGTGTAAACCTGGTGTTAGTGTAGACCTAGTGTAGTCCTGGTGTTAGTCTAGACCTGGTGTAGACTGGTGTTAGTATAGACCTGGTGTAGACTGGTGTTAGTATAGACCTGGTGTAGACCTGGTGTTAGTGTAGACCTAGTGTAGTCCTGGTGTTAGTGTAGACCTGGTGTAGACTGGTGTTAGTATAGACCTGGTGTAGACTGGTGTTAGTATAGACCTGGTGTAGACCTGGTGTTAGTGTAGACCTGGTGTTAGTGTAGACCTGGTGTTAGTGTAGACTGGTGTTAGTATAGACCTAGTGTAGACCTGGTGTTAGTGTAGACCTGGTGTTAGTGTAGACCTGGTGTTAGTGTAGACCTGGTGTTAGTATTGACCTGGTGTAGACCTGGTGTTAGTGTAGACCTAGTGTAGACCTGGTGTTAGTGTAGACCTGGTGTTAGTGTAGACCTGGTGTTAGTATTGACCTGGTGTAGACCTGGTGTTAGTGTAGACCTAGTGTAGACCTGGTGTTAGTGTAGACCTAGTGTAGACCTGGTGTTAGTGTAGACCTGGTGTAGACCTGGTGTTAGTGTAGACCTGGTGTTAGTATTGACCTGGTGTAGACCTGGTGTTAGTATTGACCTGGTGTAGACCTGGTGTTAGTGTAGACCTGGTGTAGACCTGGTGTTAGTGTAGACCTGGTGTTAGTGTAGACCTGGTGTTAGTATTGACCTGGTGTAGACCTGGAGTTAGTGTAGACCTGGTGTTAGTGTAGACCTGGTGTTAGTGTAGACCTGGTGTTAGTGTTGACCTGGTGTAGACCTGGTGTTAGTGTTGACCTGGTGTTAATGTAGACCTGGTGTAGACCTGGTGTTAGTGTAGACCTGGTGTTAGTGTAGACCTGGTGTTAGTGTAGACCTGGTGTAGACCTGGTGTTAGTGTAGACCTGGTGTTAGTGTAGACCTGGTGTAGACCTGGTGTTAGTATTGACCTGGTGTAGACCTGGTGTTAGTGTAGACCTGGTGTTAGTGTAGACCTGGTGTAGACCTGGTGTTAGTGTAGACCTGGTGTTAGTATTGACCTGGTGTAGACCTGGTGTTAGTGTTGACCTGGTGTAGACCTGGTGTTAGTGTAGACCTGGTGTTAGTGTAGACCTGGTGTTAGTGACCTGGTGTTAGACCTGGTGTTGGTGTTAGTGTAGAGACCTGGTGTTAGTGTAGACCTGGTGTTAGTGTAGACCTGGTGTAGACCTGGTGTTAGTGTAGACCTGGTGTTAGGTGTAGACCTGGTGTTAGTATTGACCTGGTGTAGACCTGGTGTTAGTAGACCTGGTGTAGACCTGAGACCTGGTGTTAGGTGTAGACCTGGTGTTAGTGTTGACCTGGTGTAGACCTGGTGTTAGTGTTGACCTGGTGTTAGACCTGGTGTTAGTGTAGACCTGGTGTTAGTGTTGACCTGGTGTAGACCTGGTGTTAGTGTGGTGTTAGTGTAGACCTGGTGTTAGTGTAGACCTGGTGTAGACCTGGTGTTAGTGTAGACCTGGTGTTAGTGTAGACCTGGTGTTAGTGTAGACCTGGTGTAGACCTGGTGTTAGTGTAGACCTGGTGTTGGTGTTGGTGTAGTGGTGACCTGGTGTAGACCTGGTGTTAGTATTGACCTGGTGTTAGTGTAGACCTGGTGTTAGACCTGGTGTTAGTAGACCTGGTGTAGACCTGGTGTTAGTGTAGACCTGGTGTTAGTGTAGACCTGGTGTATGTTGACCTGGTGTAGACCTGGTGTTAGTGTAGACCTGGTGTTGGTGTAGACCTGGTGTTAGTGTAGACCTGGTGTTGGTGTTAGTGTAGACCTGTGTTAGTGTAGACCTGGTGTTGAGTGTAGACCTGGTGTTGTGTAGACCTGGTGTTGTTAGTGTAGACCTGGTGTAGACCTGGTGTTAGTGTAGACCTGTGTTAGTGTAGACCTGGTTGACCTGGTGTAGACCTGGTGTTAGTTAGACCTGGTAGACCTGGTGTTAGTGTAGACCTGGTGTTGTTAGTGTAGACCTTGAGACCTGGTGTTAGTGTAGACCTGGTGTTGGTGTAGACCTGGTGTTGGTGTAGACCTGGTGTAGACCTGGTGTTAGTGTAGACCTGGTGTAGACCTGGTGTTAGTATTGACCTGGTGTAGACCTGGTGTTAGTGTTGACCTGGTGTTAGTGTAGACCTGGTGTAGACCTGGTGTTAGTGTAGACCTGGTGTTAGTGTAGACCTGGTGTTAGTGTAGACCTGGTGTTAGTATTGACCTGGTGTTAGTGTAGACCTGGTGTAGACCTGGTGTTGGTGTAGACCTGGTGTTGGTGTAGACCTGGTGTTGGTGTAGACCTGGTGTTGGTGTAGACCTGGTGTTAGTATTGACCTGGTGTAGACCTGGTGTTAGTGTAGACCTGGTGTAGACCTGGTGTTAGTATTGACCTGGTGTAGACCTGGTGTTAGTGTTGACCTGGTGTTAGTGTAGACCTGGTGTAGACCTGGTGTTAGTATTGACCTGGTGTAGAACTGGTGTTAGTGTAGACCTGGTGTAGACCTGGTGTTAGTGTAGACCTAGTGTAAGTGTAGACCTGGTGTAAGTATTGACCTGGTGTAGACCTGGTGTTAGTGTAGACCTGGTGTTAGTGTAGACCTGGTGTTGGTGTAGACCTGGTGTTGGTGTAGACCTGGTGTTGGTGTAGACCTGGTGTTGGTGTAGACCTGGTGTTGGTGTAGACCTGGTGTTAGTATTGACCTGGTGTAGACCTGGTGTTAGTGTAGACCTGGTGTTAGTATTGACCTGGTGTAGACCTGGTGTTAGTGTAGACCTGGTGTTAGTGTAGACCTGGTGTAGACCTGGTGTTAGTGTAGACCTGGTGTTAGTGTAGACCTGGTGTAAGTATTGACCTGGTGTAGACCTGGTGTTAGTGTGGACCTGGTTTTAGTGTAGACCTGGTGTTAGTGTAGACCTGGTGTAGACCTGGTTTTAGTGTAGACCTGGTGTTAGTGTAGACCTGGTGTTAGTATTGACCTGGTGTAGACTGGTGTTAGTGTAGACCTGGTTTAGACTGGTGTTAGTGTAGACCTGGTGTTAATGTAGACCTGGTTTAGACCTGGTGTTAGTGTAGACCTAGTGTAGACCTGGTGTTAGTGTAGACCTGGTGTAGACCTGGTGTTAGTGTAGACCTGGTTTAGACTGGTGTTAGTGTAGACCTGGTGTTAGTGTTGACCTGGTGTTAGTGTAGACCTGGTGTAGACCTGGTGTTAGTGTAGACCTAGTGTAGACCTGGTGTTAGTGTAGACCTGGTGTAGACCTGGTGTTAGTGTAGACCTGGTGTTAGTGTAGACCTGGTGTTAGTGTAGACCTGGTGTAAGTATTGACCTGGTGTAGACCTGGTGTTAGTGTAGACCTGGTGTTAGTGTAGACCTGGTGTTAGTGTAGACCTGGTGTAAGTATTGACCTGGTGTAGACCTGGTGTTAGTGTAGACCTGGTGTAAGTATTGACCTGGTGTAGACCTGGTTTTAGTGTAGACCTGGTTTTAGTGTAGACCTGGTGTTAGTGTAGACCTGGTGTTAGTGTAGACCTGGTGTTAGTGTAGACCTGGTGTTAGTATTGACCTGGTGTAGACCTGGTGTTAGTGTAGACCTAGTGTAGACCTGGTGTTAGTATTGACCTGGTGTAGACCTGGTGTTAGTGTAGACCTGGTGTAGACCTGGTGTTAGTGTAGACCTGGTGTTAGTGTAGACCTGGTGTTAGTGTAGACCTGTTGTTAGTGTAGACCTAGTGTAGACCTGGTGTTAGTATTGACCTGGTGTAGACCTGGTGTTAGTGTAGACCTGGTGTAGACCTGGTGTAGACCTGGTGTTAGTGTAGACCTGGTGTTAGTGTAGACCCGGTGTAGACCTGGTGTTAGTGTAGACCTGGTGTAAGTATTGACCTGGTGTAGACCTGGTGTTAGTGTAGACCTGGTGTAGACCTGGTGTTAGTGTAGACCTGGTGTTAGTGTAGACCTGGTGTTAGTGTAGACCCGGTGTAGACCTGGTGTTAGTGTAGACCTGGTGTAAGTATTGACCTGGTGTAGACCTGGTGTTAGTGTACACCTGGTGTAGACCTGGTGTTAGTGTAGACCTGGTGTTAGTGTAGACCTGGTGTTAGTGTAGACCTGGTGTAGACCTGGTGTTAGTGTAGACCTGGTGTAGACCTGGTGTTAGTGTAGACCTGGTGTTAGTGTAGACCTGGTGTTAGTGTAGACCTAGTGTAGACCTGGTGTTAGTGTAGACCTGGTGTTAGTGTAGACCTGGTGTAGACCTGGTGTTAGTGTAGACCTGGTGTTAGTGTAGACCAATTTATCCGTGGAGCTACAATCCTCTGGCGACACACATTGTTGAAGTTGTGTATCGTCTGCAGTAAATGAATGCTGCGCTTTCTGATAACACAGACAAGGGGTAACATGTATAAACTGAACAGAACCGGACCCAAAATCACACCTTTTGGAACGCCACTTGTGATATGTATTTTCTCTGAGTTATGTTCAGCAAGGGTGACAAACTCAACCTGTTAAATTGGTCCTAAACCAATTTAGAACTGGACCGGAAACGGTCAACTCACTTCTCAAGTCTGTCCAGAACGACATTATGGTCAACTGTGTGAAAGGCAGGACTTAAATCCAAGAGTACAAGGACAGAAAGCTATTTGGAATCTGTGTTGGCTCAAATAATTGACCACTTTAACTAAGGCTGTCTCTGTGCTGTGGTGGGCACGTAAAACTGATTTTGCAATGTTTCTAATATACAGGTGGCACTTAAAAAAAAAAAATGTAGCTTTTTGAACACCAATTTCTCCAGAATTTTGCTTAAGAATGAAAGGTTGGAGATTGGCTAAAAAATGTCTAAGCGCTGAAGAATCTAGATGACTTTTCTTCAGGAGTTTCACCATAGCAGTTGTTAGTGCAGAAAATTCCTGTGGACCGGGAGGGATTAACAATGGTTTGCACTGCTTCATATATGCAATAAAAACTGTTTTGCAGAAGGTGGTGGGGATAGGATCAATAAGGCAGGTAGAAGGTGGTGGGGATAGGATCAATAAGGCATGTAGAAGGTGGTGGGGATAGGATCAATAAGGCAGGTAGAAGGTGGTGGGGATAGGATCAATAAGGCAGGTAGAAGGTGGTGGGGATAGGATCAATAAGGCAGGTAGAAGGTGGTGGGGATAGGATCAATAAGGCAGGTAGAAGGTGGTGGGGATAGGATCAATAAGGCAGGTAGAAGGTGGTGGGGATAGGATCAATAAGGCAGGTAGAAGGTGGTGGGGATAGGATCAATAAGGCAGGTAGAAGGTGGTGGGGATAGGATCAATAAGGCAGGTAGAAGGTGGTGGGGATAGGATCAATAAGGCAGGTAGAAGGCTTAAGTTGTGATGTCACTTTCCTGAGCATGTCAACCAGGGAAAATAAATCCATAGTGCCTTTGTGTGGTAGGCTAGGGCACATATCAAACTTCTCATCAGGTCTTGCTTGACTGATACACAGCCTAATGTTTGTTATCTGATCTCTGAAATATGCCGCAAATTCATCACATTTTAATGTGGAGTAAAGTTTACATATGTTTGAGGGGGTATGATTTATCAGGCCATGAATGGTCAAGAAGAGCACTCTAATTATTCTGATTTAATAGTAATGAAGGTAGAAATGCCAGACATGCACATGTTGCTCTAAAAGAATATCATAATGGACCTGCAACTTTGACTTTCTCCACTTCTGCTCTGCCTTTCTGCAATTTCTCTTAAATGTAACGGGCTCTCTGTTTGGATGTGTCCTTTTTCAACCGTACTGGAGTTATGGCATCAATGGTTGCCCTTAATATTAAAGTTATCAACTAAATCATCACAAGAGGAAGGCAGAATAGGTGGTGGAGTATTGTTCATACACTCAAATCTGTAGCAACTTCAGAGGTCAGATGGTGTTTCTTAATATTGTGTTCAGTATTACCCTGAGCTAAGGGCAACAAGGTAGTAAAACATCCACAGTAGTGATCAGATAAAGCAACATCAACAATAGAGGATATGTCAATAGAAAGCCCCTTGGTAATAACCAGGTCCAGGAGAAAGCCCCTTGGTAATAACCAGGTCCAGAGTATGGGTGGGCCCAGTAGAAAGCCCCTTGGTTATAACCAGGTCCAGAGTATGGGTGGGCCCAGTAGAAAGCCCCTTGGTTATAACCAGCTCCAGAATATGGCTGTGGTTATAGGTGGGCCAAGGAACATGTTGGATAAAGTCCATAGAGCTCAAAATATTCATAAATTAAATGGCCTTGGAGTCAGTCTTTGTCAACATGAATATTAAAATCACCCAACACAATGATTTTACCATAGTTCAAGGACAATAGACAATAGTTCAGAGAAATCAGTCAAGAAAATGGGGCAGTGCTTTGGTGGCCTATACAGGGATATGTAAATGTAAATGTAAATGTTAAATGATATGGCCAGCACTGGTGGCTGACATTTAAACAGTATAACATGATGCTCAAAAGACCCAAGGACACCAATCAAAATGTCTTTACAGCTGAGAGCATTAGTACAAATAGAGTCTGTCCCCCACAATCCTTTTCCCTGTTTTGATAAAGTGTATGGAAAGAGTATGAAAAGCTGTAGTCTGGAGGGGGGCTTCAATGAGAGCGGCATTACAGTCTGAAGACAGCCATGTTTCAGTGAGAAACATGCAATCAACTTCACGCTCGGTAATGATTTCATTCACGGGAAAGGTTTTATTACATTTAAAATATTCAATGTGTGGGCCACCCTGCCCCTGGGGCATCTGCCTAGATGTAACCAACGGAATAACAAAAACAGAATTAATGTTACAACCACATTTTCTGACCGTATCGAATCGAACAATGGTAGGAGATGACAGTTTGTATAGACTCACCAGAAGGAAGAGTTAAAGGAACAAACATTAGGGTATTAGTCTTCTGTTGGTTATTCTGACACTGGAGCACTACCTGACCCTGTCTGTCAATCTCTAAAACAGTTGTGATGTTGATGGACATAATCCTGGAGCCCCTGTGGTTATGGTGTATCCTGTCTCTTAAAAAGTGCTGGTTGCTCCCACCGCAAATCAATTTTGTCACTAAAAGAGACTTTCCTGTCGTTGTAAAGTTTCTTTGGGTACTCGGTCAGGTCAAAGAGTTAGCTGAAACGTTCCGAACCCCTTATTTTTCGTTGTGCTAGCGAGGGTGTTTAAAGAATGTTTGTCGTCCTCCCTCAGTTCCTCAGATTGCATAAAATGAAAGTTGTTAAACCTAATTGAGTGACAATGGTGTCAATATTGGAGTAGTTGACCAGAACCGTGGGCAGGAGAGAGTTGATGTCATGAACACGGGCTCCTGGGTGACAGTGGACCATGGTCGGTCCACAGATCGTAGGCAGGCCAAAATCTGTTACCACCGAGCACCTTGCTGGGCTCCTCAGGGGATGACTGCTGTGTCAGGCTCTGGAAAAGTAGAATAGTATTAGTGCAGTGGCTAGTGAATGTGTTCACCCCCTTGGCATTTTTCCTATTTTGTTGCCTTACAACCTGGAATTAAAATGCATTTTTGGGGGGATTGTATCATTTGATTTACACAACATGCCTACCACTTTGAAGATGCTAAATATTTTTATTGTGAAACAAATGAGAAATTAAACAAAAAAAAACAGAACCTTGAGCGTTGCATAACTTAAACTCCCCCAAAGTTGATACTTTGTAGAGCCAATTACAGCTGCAAGCCTTTTGGGTATGTTTCTATAAGCTTAGCCCATGCCCGTTCTTCAAAGAAAAACAGCTCCAGCTCCTTCAAGTTGGGTAGGTTCTGCTGGTGTACAGCAATCTTTAAGTCATACCACAGATTCTCAATTGGATTGAGGTCTGGGCTTTGACTGGGCATTCCAAGACATTTAAATGTTAACCCCTTAAACCACTCGAGTGTTGCTTTAGTAGTATGCTTAGGGCCATTGTCCTGCTGGAAGGTGAACCTCCGTCCCAGTCTCAAATCTCTTGATGACTGAAACTGGTTTCCCTCAAGATGTTCCCTGTATTTAGCACCATCCATCATTCCTTCAATTCTGACCAGTTTCCCAGTCCCTACCGATGGAAAAACATCCCCACAGCAGGGATGGTGCTCTTGGGGTGATGAGAGGTGTTGGGCTTTTGCCAGACACAGCTTTTTTCCTTAATGGCCAAAAATCTCAATTTTAGTCTCATCTGACCAGAGTACCTTCTTCCATATGTTTGGGGAGTCTCCCACATGCCTTTTGGCGAACACCAAACGTGTTTGCTTATTTTCTTCTTTAAGCAATGGCTTTTTTTCTGGCCACTCTTCCGTAAAGCCCAGCTCTGTGGAGTGTACGGCTTAAAGTGGTCTTATGGACAAATACTCCAATCTCCTCTGTGGAGCTTTGCAGCTCCTTCAGGGTTATCTTTGGTCTCTTTGTTGCCGCTCTGATTAATGCCCTCCTTGCCTGGTCTGTGAGTTTTGGTGGGCGGCCCTCTCTTGGCAGGTTTGTTGAGGTGCCATATTCTTTCCATTTAAAAAAAAAAAAATGAATTTAATGGTGCTCTGTGGGATGTTTAAAGTTTCTGATATTTTTTTTATAACCCAACCCTGATCTGTACTTCTCTACAACTTTATTCCTGACTTGTTTGGAGAGCTCCTTGGTCTTCATGGTGCCCCTTGCTTAGTGGTGTTGCAGACTCGTGGGGTGTGTGTGTGTGTGTATATATACTGAACAGATGTGTGTGTGTATATATACTGAGATCATGTGACACTTAGATTGCACACAAGTTGACTTTATTTAACTAATTATGTGACATCTGAAGGCAATTGGTTGCACCAGATCTTATGTAAGGGCATCATAGCAAAGGGGTGAATACATATACACACACCACTTTTCTGTTTTTTTTGTGGGGGTTTTAACTTTTTTTTTTTTCAATTCACTTCTTCACGAATTTGAACTGTTTTGTTTTGAAATCCAAATAAGTAAATAAAAACCATTTAAATTACAGGTTGTAATGGAACAAAAAGGAAAAACGCCATGGGGATGAATACTTTATATACTTAGTAGTGTACAGTTGAAGTCTGAAGTTTACATACACTTATGTTGGAGTCATTGAAACTCATTTTTCAACCACTCCACAAATTTCTTGTTAACAAACTATAGTTTTGCCAAGTCGGATAGGACATCTACTTTGTGCATGACAGTTTCTCCAACAATTGTTTACAGACAGATTATTTCACTTATAATTCACTGTATCACAATTCCAGTTTATCAGAAGTTTACATACACCAAGTTGACTGTGCCTTTAAACAGTTTGGAAAAATCCAGAAAATGACGTCATGGCTTTAGAAGCTTCTGATAGGCTAATTGACATCATTTGAGTCAATTGGAGGTGTACCTGTGGATGTATTTCAAGGCCTACCTTCAAACTCATTGCCTCTTTGCTTGACATCATGGGAAAATGAAAAGAAATCAGCTAAGACAGTATGTCAGTATGTACCTAGTGTCAGTATGTACCTAGTGTCAGTATGTACCTAGTGTCAGTATGTACCTAGTGTCAGTATGTACCTAGTGTCAGTATGTACCTAGTGTAGTGTCAGTATGTATCTAGTGTCAGTATGTATCTAGTGTAGTGTCAGTATGTATCTAGTGTAGTGTCAGTATGTATCTAGTGTCAGTATGTATCTAGTGTCAGTATGTATCTAGTGTCAGTATGTATCTAGTGTCAGTATGTATCTAGTGTAGTGTCAGTATGTATATAGTGTCAGTATGTATATAGTGTCAGTATGTATCTAGTGTAGTGTCAGTATGTATCTAGTGTAGTGTCAGTATGTATCTAGTGTCAGTATGTATCTAGTGTCAGTATGTATCTAGTGTCAGTATGTATCTAGTGTCAGTATGTATCTAGTGTCAGTATGTATCTAGTGTAGTGTCAGTATGTATCTAGTGTCAGTATGTACCTAGTGTAGTGTCAGTATGTATCTAGTGTCAGTATGTACCTAGTGTAGTGTCAGTATGTATCTAGTGTCAGTATGTACCTAGTGTAGTGTCAGTATGTATCTAGTGTCAGTATGTACCTAGTGTAGTGTCAGTATGTATCTAGTGTCAGTATGTACCTAGTGTAGTGTCAGTATGTATCTAGTGTCAGTATGTATCTAGTGTAGTGTCAGTATGTATCTAGTGTCAGTATGTATCTAGTGTCAGTATGTATCTAGTGTCAGTATGTATCTAGTGTCAGTATGTATCTAGTGTCAGTATGTATCTAGTGTAGTGTCAGTATGTATCTAGTGTCAGTATGTACCTAGTGTAGTGTCAGTATGTATCTAGTGTCAGTATGTACCTAGTGTAGTGTCAGTATGTATCTAGTGTCAGTATGTACCTAGTGTAGTGTCAGTATGTATCTAGTGTCAGTATGTACCTAGTGTAGTGTCAGTATGTATCTAGTGTCAGTATGTACCTAGTGTAGTGTCAGTATGTATCTAGTGTCAGTATGTATCTAGTGTCAGTATGTATCTAGTGTCAGTATGTATCTAGTGTCAGTATGTATCTAGTGTCAGTATGTATCTAGTGTCAGTATGTATCTAGTGTAGTGTCAGTATGTATCTAGTGTAGTGTCAGTATGTATCTAGTGTAGTGTCAGTATGTATCTAGTGTCAGTATGTATCTAGTGTCAGTATGTATCTAGTGTCAGTATGTATCTAGTGTAGTGTCAGTATGTATCTAGTGTAGTGTCAGTATGTATCTAGTGTAGTGTCAGTATGTATCTAGTGTCAGTATGTATCTAGTGTCAGTATGTATCTAGTGTCAGTATGTATCTAGTGTCAGTATGTACCTAGTCTAGTGTCAGTATCTAGTGTAGTGTCAGTATGTATCTAGTGTAGTGTCAGTATGTATCTAGTGTCAGTATGTATCTAGTGTAGTGTCAGTATGTATCTAGTGTCAGTATGTATCTAGTGTCAGTATGTATCTAGTGTAGTGTCAGTATGTATCTAGTGTAGTGTCAGTATGTATCTAGTGTAGTGTCAGTATGTATCTAGTGTCAGTATGTATCTAGTGTAGTGTCAGTATGTATCTAGTGTAGTGTCAGTATGTACCTAGTGTAGTGTCAGTATGTACCTAGTGTCAGTATGTATCTAGTGTCAGTATGTATCTAGTGTAGTGTCAGTATGTACCTAGTGTCAGTATGTATCTAGTGTCAGTATGTGTCTAGTGTCAGTATGTATCTAGTGTAGTGTCAGTATGTACCTAGTGTCAGTATGTATCTAGTGTCAGTATGTATCTAGTGTCAGTATGTATCTAGTGTCAGTATGTATCTAGTGTAGTGTCAGTATG
Source organism: Oncorhynchus nerka (assembly GCF_034236695.1). Classification (NCBI taxonomy): domain Eukaryota; kingdom Metazoa; phylum Chordata; class Actinopteri; order Salmoniformes; family Salmonidae; genus Oncorhynchus; species Oncorhynchus nerka. Next base: position 1,258,723 of record NC_088402.1, read on the forward strand.
TATCTAGTGTAGTGTCAGTATGTATCTAGTGTCAGTATGTATCTAGTGTCAGTATGTATCTAGTGTCAGTATGTATCTAGTGTCAGTATGTATCTAGTGTCAGTATGTATCTAGTGTCAGTATGTACCTAGTGTCAGTATGTATCTAGTGTAGTGTCAGTATGTACCTAGTGTCAGTATGTATCTAGTGTAGTGTCAGTATGTACCTAGTGTCAGTATGTACCTAGTGTCAGTATGTATCTAGTGTCAGTATGTATCTAGTGTCAGTATGTATCTAGTGTCAGTATGTATCTAGTGTAGTGTCAGTATGTACCTAGTGTCAGTATGTACCTAGTGTCAGTATGTACCTAGTGTCAGTATGTACCTAGTGTCAGTATGTATCTAGTGTCAGTATGTATCTAGTGTCAGTATGTATCTAGTGTCAGTATGTATCTAGTGTCAGTATGTACCTAGTGTCAGTATGTATCTAGTGTAGTGTCAGTATGTACCTAGTGTCAGTATGTATCTAGTGTCAGTATGTATCTAGTGTCAGTATGTATCTAGTGTCAGTATGTATCTAGTGTCAGTATGTATCTAGTGTAGTGTCAGTATGTATCTAGTGTCAGTATGTACCTAGTGTAGTGTCAGTATGTATCTAGTGTCAGTATGTACCTAGTGTAGTGTCAGTATGTATCTAGTGTCAGTATGTACCTAGTGTAGTGTCAGTATGTATCTAGTGTCAGTATGTACCTAGTGTAGTGTCAGTATGTATCTAGTGTCAGTATGTACCTAGTGTAGTGTCAGTATGTATCTAGTGTCAGTATGTATCTAGTGTCAGTATGTATCTAGTGTCAGTATGTATCTAGTGTCAGTATGTATCTAGTGTCAGTATGTATCTAGTGTCAGTATGTATCTAGTGTCAGTATGTATCTAGTGTCAGTATGTATCTAGTGTAGTGTCAGTATGTATCTAGTGTCAGTATGTATCTAGTGTCAGTATGTACCTAGTGTAGTGTCAGTATGTATCTAGTGTCAGTATGTACCTAGTGTAGTGTCAGTATGTATCTAGTGTCAGTATGTACCTAGTGTAGTGTCAGTATGTATCTAGTGTCAGTATGTACCTAGTGTCAGTATGTATCTAGTGTCAGTATGTATCTAGTGTCAGTATGTATCTAGTGTCAGTATGTATCTAGTGTCAGTATGTATCTAGTGTAGTGTCAGTATGTATCTAGTGTCAGTATGTATCTAGTGTAGTGTCAGTATGTATCTAGTGTCAGTATGTATCTAGTGTAGTGTCAGTATGTATCTAGTGTCAGTATGTATCTAGTGTAGTGTCAGTATGTATCTAGTGTAGTGTCAGTATGTATCTAGTGTCAGTATGTATCTAGTGTCAGTATGTATCTAGTGTCAGTATGTATCTAGTGTCAGTGTCAGTGTCATGTATCTAGTGTCAGTATGTATCTAGTGTCAGTATGTATCTAGTGTCAGTATGTACCTAGTCTAGTATGTATCTAGTGTAGTGTCAGTATGTATCTAGTGTAGTGTCAGTATGTATCTAGTGTCAGTATGTATCTAGTGTAGTGTCAGTATGTATCTAGTGTCAGTATGTATCTAGTGTAGTGTCAGTATGTATCTAGTGTAGTGTCAGTATGTATCTAGTGTAGTGTCAGTATGTATCTAGTGTCAGTATGTATCTAGTGTCAGTATGTATAGTGTAGTGTCAGTATGTATGTATGTAGTGTCAGTATGTATCTAGTGTAGTGTCAGTATGTGTAGTGTCAGTATGTATCTAGTGTCAGTATGTATCTAGTGTAGTGTCAGTATGTACCTAGTGTCAGTATGTATCTAGTGTCAGTATGTGTCTAGTGTCAGTATGTATCTAGTGTCAGTGTGTATGTACCTAGTGTCAGTATGTATCTAGTGTCAGTATGTATCTAGTGTCAGTATGTATCTAGTGTCAGTATGTATCTAGTGTAGTGTCAGTATGTATCTAGTGTAGTGTCAGTATGTATCTAGTGTCAGTATGTATCTAGTGTGTATCTAGTGTCAGTATGTATCTAGTGTCAGTATGTACCTAGTGTAGTGTCAGTATGTACCTAGTGTCAGTATGTATCTAGTGTAGTGTCAGTATGTACCTAGTGTCAGTATGTATCTAGTGTAGTGTCAGTATGTACTAGTGTCAGTATGTACCTAGTGTCAGTATGTATCTAGTGTCAGTATGTATCTAGTGTCAGTATGTATCTAGTGTCAGTATCTAGTGTCAGTATGTATCTAGTGTAGTGTCAGTATGTATCTAGTGTAGTGTCAGTATGTACCTAGTGTCAGTATGTACCTAGTGTCAGTATGTACCTAGTGTCAGTATGTATCTAGTGTCAGTATGTATCTAGTGTCAGTATGTATCTAGTGTCAGTATGTATCTAGTGTCAGTATGTACCTAGTGTCAGTATGTATCTAGTGTAGTGTCAGTATGTATCTAGTGTCAGTATGTATCTAGTGTAGTGTCAGTATGTATCTAGTGTCAGTATGTATCTAGTGTCAGTATGTATCTAGTGTCAGTATGTATCTAGTGTAGTGTCAGTATGTACCTAGTGTCAGTATGTATCTAGTGTAGTGTCAGTATGTACCTAGTGTCAGTATGTATCTAGTGTCAGTATGTACCTAGTGTAGTGTCAGTATGTATCTAGTGTCAGTATGTACCTAGTGTCAGTATGTATCTAGTGTAGTGTCAGTATGTACCTAGTGTCAGTATGTACCTAGTGTCAGTATGTACCTAGTGTAGTGTCAGTATGTACCTAGTGTCAGTATGTACCTAGTGTCAGTATGTACCTAGTGTCAGTATGTACCTAGTGTCAGTATGTATCTAGTGTCAGTATGTATCTAGTGTCAGTATGTACCTAGTGTCAGTATGTATCTAGTGTCAGTATGTACCTAGTGTCAGTATGTATCTAGTGTAGTGTCAGTATGTATCTAGTGTCAGTATGTATCTAGTGTCAGTATGTATCTAGTGTCAGTATGTACCTAGTGTAGTGTCAGTATGTACCTAGTGTAGTGTCAGTATGTACCTAGTGTCAGTATGTATCTAGTGTAGTGTCAGTATGTACCTAGTGTAGTGTCAGTATATATCTAGTGTAGTGTCAGTATGTACCTAGTGTCAGTATGTATCTAGTGTAGTGTCAGTATGTACCTAGTGTCAGTATGTACCTAGTGTAGTGTCAGTATGTATCTAGTGTCAGTATGTATCTAGTGTCAGTATGTATCTAGTGTAGTGTCAGTATGTATCTAGTGTAGTGTCAGTATGTATCTAGTGTAGTGTCAGTATGTATCTAGTGTAGTGTCAGTATGTACCTAGTGTCAGTATGTACCTAGTGTAGTGTCAGTATGTATCTAGTGTCAGTATGTACCTAGTGTAGTGTCAGTATGTACCTAGTGTAGTGTCAGTATGTATCTAGTGTCAGTATGTACCTAGTGTAGTGTCAGTATGTACCTAGTGTAGTGTCAGTATGTATCTAGTGTCAGTATGTATCTAGTGTCAGTATGTATCTAGTGTCAGTATGTACCTAGTGTCAGTATGTACCTAGTGTCAGTATGTACCTAGTGTCAGTATGTACCTAGTGTCAGTATGTATCTAGTGTCAGTATGTACCTAGTGTAGTGTCAGTATGTATCTAGTGTCAGTATGTACCTAGTGTCAGTATGTACCTAGTGTCAGTATGTACCTAGTGTCAGTATGTACCTAGTGTCAGTATGTATCTAGTGTCAGTATGTATCTAGTGTCAGTATGTACCTAGTGTAGTGTCAGTATGTACCTAGTGTAGTGTCAGTATGTATCTAGTGTCAGTATGTATCTAGTGTAGTGTCAGTATGTATCTAGTGTAGTGTCAGTATGTACCTAGTGTAGTGTCAGTATGTACCTAGTGTCAGTATGTATCTAGTGTAGTGTCAGTATGTACCTAGTGTCAGTATGTACCTAGTGTAGTGTCAGTATGTATCTAGTGTCAGTATGTATCTAGTGTAGTGTCAGTATGTATCTAGTGTCAGTATGTATCAGTAGTGTCCTATGTATCTAGTGTCAGTATGTACCTAGTGTAGTGTCAGTATGTATCTAGTGTAGTGTCAGTATGTATCTAGTGTCAGTATGTATCTAGTGTAGTGTCAGTATGTACCTAGTGTCAGTATGTACCTAGTGTCAGTATGTATCTAGTATGTATGTACCTAGTGTCAGTATGTATCTAGTGTCAGTATGTATCTAGTGTCAGTATGTATCTAGTGTAGTGTCAGTATGTATCTAGTGTCAGTATGTATCTAGTGTAGTGTATCTAGTATGTCAGTATGTACTAGTGTAGTGTCAGTATGTACCTAGTGTAGTGTCAGTATGTATCTAGTGTCAGTATGTACCTAGTGTAGTGTCAGTATGTATCTAGTGTCAGTATGTATCTAGTGTCAGTATGTATCTAGTGTCAGTATGTACCTAGTGTCAGTATGTATCTAGTGTCAGTATGTACCTAGTGTCAGTATGTACCTAGTGTCAGTATGTACCTAGTGTCAGTATGTACCTAGTGTCAGTATGTACCTAGTGTCAGTATGTATCTAGTGTCAGTATGTACCTAGTGTAGTGTCAGTATGTATCTAGTGTCAGTATGTATCTAGTGTCAGTATGTACCTAGTGTCAGTATGTACCTAGTGTAGTGTCAGTATGTACCTAGTGTAGTGTCAGTATGTACCTAGTGTCAGTATGTACCTAGTGTCAGTATGTACCTAGTGTCAGTATGTACCTAGTGTCAGTATGTACCTAGTGTCAGTATGTATCTAGTGTCAGTATGTATCTAGTGTCAGTATGTATCTAGTGTCAGTATGTATCTAGTGTCAGTATGTATCTAGTGTAGTGTCAGTATGTATCTAGTGTAGTGTCAGTATGTATCTAGTGTAGTGTCAGTATGTATCTAGTGTAGTGTCAGTATGTATCTAGTGTAGTGTCAGTATGTATCTAGTGTAGTGTCAGTATGTATCTAGTGTAGTGTCAGTATGTACCTAGTGTCAGTATGTATCTAGTGTCAGTATGTACCTAGTGTCAGTATGTACCTAGTGTAGTGTCAGTATGTATCTAGTGTCAGTATGTATCTAGTGTAGTGTCAGTATGTATCTAGTGTAGTGTCAGTATGTACCTAGTGTAGTGTCAGTATGTACCTAGTGTCAGTATGTATCTAGTGTCAGTATGTACCTAGTGTCAGTATGTATCTAGTGTAGTGTCAGTATGTACCTAGTGTCAGTATGTACCTAGTGTAGTGTCAGTATGTATCTAGTGTCAGTATGTATCTAGTGTCAGTATGTATCTAGTGTAGTGTCAGTATGTATCTAGTGTAGTGTCAGTATGTACCTAGTGTAGTGTCAGTATGTACCTAGTGTAGTGTCAGTATATATCTAGTGTAGTGTCAGTATGTACCTAGTGTCAGTATGTATCTAGTGTAGTGTCAGTATGTATCTAGTGTCAGTATGTACCTAGTGTAGTGTCAGTATGTACCTAGTGTCAGTATGTATCTAGTGTCAGTATGTATCTAGTGTCAGTATGTATCTAGTGTCAGTATGTATCTAGTGTCAGTATGTATCTAGTGTAGTGTCAGTATGTATCTAGTGTAGTGTCAGTATGTATCTAGTGTCAGTATGTACCTAGTGTAGTGTCAGTATGTACCTAGTGTCAGTATGTATCTAGTGTCAGTATGTATCTAGTGTGTCAGTGTATCAGTATGTATGTGTCTAGTGTCAGTATGTACCTAGTGTCAGTATGTACCTAGTGTCAGTATGTACCTAGTGTCAGTATGTACCTAGTGTCAGTATGTACCTAGTGTCAGTATGTACCTAGTGTCAGTATGTACCTAGTGTCAGTATGTATCTAGTGTCAGTATGTACCTAGTGTAGTGTCAGTATGTATCTAGTGTCAGTATGTATCTAGTGTCAGTATGTACCTAGTGTAGTGTCAGTATGTACCTAGTGTAGTGTCAGTATGTACCTAGTGTCAGTATGTACCTAGTGTCAGTATGTACCTAGTGTCAGTATGTATCTAGTGTCAGTATGTATCTAGTGTCAGTATGTATCTAGTGTCAGTATGTACCTAGTGTAGTGTCAGTATGTACCTAGTGTAGTGTCAGTATGTATCTAGTGTAGTGTCAGTATGTATCTAGTGTAGTGTCAGTATGTATCTAGTGTAGTGTCAGTATGTATCTAGTGTAGTGTCAGTATGTATCTAGTGTAGTGTCAGTATGTATCTAGTGTCAGTATGTATCTAGTATGTACCTAGTGTAGTGTCAGTATGTACCTAGTGTAGTGTCAGTATGTACCTAGTGTAGTGTCAGTATGTATCTAGTGTCAGTATGTATCTAGTGTCAGTATGTATCTAGTGTAGTGTCAGTATGTACCTAGTGTAGTGTCAGTATGTATCTAGTGTAGTGTCAGTATGTACCTAGTGTCAGTATGTATCTAGTGTAGTGTCAGTATGTACCTAGTGTCAGTATGTACCTAGTGTAGTGTCAGTATGTATCTAGTGTCAGTATGTATCTAGTGTCAGTATGTATCTAGTGTAGTGTCAGTATGTATCTAGTGTAGTGTCAGTATGTACCTAGTAGTGTCAGTATGTACCTAGTGTAGTGTCAGTATGTATCTAGTGTAGTGTCAGTATGTATCTAGTGTATGTGTCAGTATGTATCTAGTGTCAGTATGTATCTAGTGTCAGTATGTACCTGGTGTATGTATCTAGTGTCAGTATGTACCTAGTGTAGTGTCAGTATGTATCTAGTGTCAGTATGTACCTAGTGTCAGTATGTATCCTAGTGTAGTGTCAGTATGTATCTAGTGTAGTGTCAGTATGTACCTAGTGTAGTGTCAGTATGTATCCTGTAGTGTAGTGTCAGTATGTACCTAGTGTAGTGTCAGTATGTACCTAGTGTCAGTATGTGTAGTGTCTATGTATCTAGTGTCAGTATGTATCTAGTGTCAGTATGTATCTAGTGTGTATGTATCTAGTGTCAGTATGTACCTATCTAGTGTCAGTATGTACCTAGTGTAGTGTCAGTATGTATCTAGTGTCAGTATGTATCTAGTGTAGTGTCAGTATGTATCTAGTGTCAGTATGTACCTAGTGTAGTGTCAGTATGTATCTAGTGTCAGTATGTATCTAGTGTCAGTGTACAGTGTAGTGTCATATGTATCTAGTGTCAGTATGTACAGTGTCATATGTATCTAGTGTCAGTATGTATCTAGTGTCAGTATGTATCTAGTGTCAGTATGTACCTAGTGTAGTGTCAGTATGTACCTAGTGTAGTGTCAGTATATATCTAGTGTAGTGTCAGTATGTACCTAGTGTCAGTATGTATCTAGTGTAGTGTCAGTATGTACCTAGTGTCAGTATGTACCTAGTGTAGTGTCAGTATGTATCTAGTGTCAGTATGTACCTAGTGTCAGTATGTATCTAGTGTCAGTATGTATCCTAGTGTAGTGTCAGTATGTATCTAGTGTAGTGTCAGTATGTACCTAGTGTAGTGTCAGTATGTATCTAGTGTCTAGTGTATGTATCTAGTGTATGTATGTATCTAGTGTCAGTATGTATCTAGTGTCAGTATGTACCTAGTGTAGTGTCAGTATGTATCTAGTGTAGTGTCAGTATGTATCTAGTGTCAGTATGTATCTAGTGTCAGTATGTACCTAGTGTAGTGTCAGTATGTATCTAGTGTCAGTGTCAGTATGTGTCTAGTGTCAGTATGTATCTAGTGTCAGTATGTACCTAGTGTCAGTATGTATCTAGTGTAGTGTCAGTGTCAGTATGTATCTAGTGTCAGTATGTACCTAGTGTAGTGTCAGTATGTACCTAGTGTAGTGTCAGTATGTATCTAGTGTCAGTATGTATCTAGTGTAGTGTCAGTATGTACCTAGTGTAGTGTCAGTATATATCTAGTGTAGTGTCAGTATGTACCTAGTGTCAGTATGTATCTATGTGTCAGTATGTACCTAGTGTCAGTATGTACCTAGTGTAGTGTCAGTATGTATCTAGTGTAGTGTCAGTATGTATCTAGTGTAGTGTCAGTATGTATCTAGTGTCAGTATGTACCTAGTGTAGTGTCAGTATGTATCTAGTGTCAGTATGTACCTAGTGTAGTGTCAGTATGTATCTAGTGTAGTGTCAGTATGTATCTAGTGTCAGTATGTATCTAGTGTCAGTGTCAGTATGTACCTAGTGTGTCAGTATGTATCTAGTGTCAGTATGTACCTAGTGTCAGTATGTAGTATGTATCTAGTGTCAGTATGTACCTAGTGTAGTGTCAGTATGTATCTAGTGTCAGTATGTACCTAGTGTAGTGTCAGTATGTACCTAGTGTCAGTATGTACCTAGTGTCAGTATGTACCTAGTGTCAGTATGTACCTAGTGTAGTGTCAGTATGTACCTAGTGTAGTGTCAGTATGTATCTAGTGTCAGTATGTATCTAGTGTCAGTATGTATCTAGTGTAGTGTCAGTATGTACCTAGTGTAGTGTCAGTATGTACCTAGTGTAGTGTCAGTATGTACCTAGTGTAGTGTCAGTATGTACCTAGTGTCAGTATGTATCTAGTGTAGTGTCAGTATGTACCTAGTGTCAGTATGTATCTAGTGTAGTGTCAGTATGTATCTAGTGTCAGTATGTACCTAGTGTAGTGTCAGTATGTATCTAGTGTCAGTATGTACCTAGTGTAGTGTCAGTATGTATCTAGTGTCAGTATGTATCTGTGTAGTGTCAGTATGTATCTAGTGTGTCAGTATGTATCTAGTGTCAGTATGTATCTAGTGTCAGTATGTACCTAGTGTAGTGTCAGTATGTATCTAGTGTCAGTATGTACCTAGTATGTATCTAGTGTCAGTATGTATCTAGTGTAGTGTCAGTATGTATCTAGTGTAGTGTCAGTATGTATCTAGTGTCAGTATGTATCTAGTGTAGTGTCAGTATGTATCTAGTGTCAGTATGTACCTAGTGTAGTGTCAGTATGTACCTAGTGTAGTGTCAGTATGTACCTAGTGTAGTGTCAGTATGTACCTAGTGTCAGTATGTACCTAGTGTCAGTATGTATGTATCTAGTGTCAGTATGTATCTAGTGTCAGTATGTATCTAGTGTAGTGTCAGTATGTATCTAGTGTCAGTATGTATCTATGTATCTAGTGTCAGTATGTATCTAGTGTCAGTATGTACTAGTGTCAGTATGTACCTAGTGTCAGTATGTATCTAGTGTGTATGTGTCAGTATGTACCTAGTGTCAGTATGTATCTAGTGTCAGTGTCTAGTCATGTATCTAGTGTCAGTATGTACCTAGTGTAGTGTCAGTATGTATCTAGTGTCAGTATGTATGTGTCAGTAGTAGTGTCAGTATGTACCTAGTGTCAGTATGTATCTAGTGTCAGTATGTATCTAGTGTCAGTGTCAGTATGTATCTGTACCTAGTGTCAGTATGTACCTAGTGTAGTGTCAGTATGTATCTAGTGTCAGTATGTATCTAGTGTGTCAGTATGTATCTAGTGTAGTGTCAGTATGTACCTAGTGTCAGTATGTATCTAGTGTCAGTATGTATCTATGTATCTAGTGTCAGTATGTACCTAGTGTCAGTATGTACCTAGTGTAGTGTCAGTATGTATCTAGTGTCAGTATGTATCTAGTGTAGTGTCAGTATGTATCTAGTGTAGTGTCAGTATGTATCTAGTGTCAGTATGTATATAGTGTAGTGTCAGTATGTATCTAGTGTCAGTATGTACCTAGTGTAGTGTCAGTATGTATCTAGTGTCAGTATGTATCTAGTGTCAGTATGTACCTAGTGTCAGTATGTATCTAGTGTCAGTATGTGTCTAGTGTCAGTATGTACCTAGTGTCAGTATGTATCTAGTGTCAGTATGTACCTAGTGTAGTGTCAGTATGTATCTAGTGTCAGTATGTACCTAGTGTCAGTATGTACCTAGTGTCAGTATGTACCTAGTGTCAGTATGTATCTAGTGTCAGTATGTACCTAGTGTCAGTATGTACCTAGTGTAGTGTCAGTATGTATCTAGTGTCAGTATGTACCTAGTGTAGTGTCAGTATGTACCTAGTGTAGTGTCAGTATGTATCTAGTGTCAGTATGTACCTAGTGTAGTGTCAGTATGTACCTAGTGTAGTGTCAGTATATGTATCTAGTGTCAGTATGTACCTGTAGTGTCAGTATGTACCTAGTGTCAGTATGTATCTAGTGTAGTGTCAGTATGTATCTAGTGTAGTGTCAGTATGTATCTAGTGTCAGTATGTACCTAGTGTAGTGTCAGTGTATCTAGTCAGTATGTATCTAGTGTGTCAGTATGTATCTAGTGTCAGTATGTGTAGTGTCAGTATGTACCTAGTGTCAGTATGTATCTAGTGTCAGTATGTACCTAGTCTAGTGTCAGTATGTACCTAGTGTCAGTGTATCTAGTGTCAGTATGTACCTAGTGTAGTGTCAGTATGTATCTAGTGTCAGTATGTACCTAGTGTAGTGTCAGTATGTACCAGTAGTGTAGTGTCAGTATGTACCTAGTGTCAGTATGTACCTAGTGTCAGTATGTATCTAGTGTCAGTATGTATCTAGTGTCAGTATGTATCTAGTGTCAGTATGTATCTAGTGTCAGTATGTACCTAGTGTCAGTATGTATCTAGTGTCAGTATGTATCTAGTGTCAGTATGTATCTAGTGTAGTGTCAGTATGTATCTAGTGTCAGTATGTATCTAGTGTCAGTATGTATCTAGTGTAGTAGTGTCAGTATGTATCTAGTGTAGTGTCAGTATGTATCCTAGTGTCAGTATGTACCTAGTGTCAGTATGTACCTAGTGTAGTGTCAGTATGTATCTAGTGTCAGTATGTATCTAGTGTCAGTATGTATCTAGTGTCAGTATGTATCTAGTGTCAGTATGTACCTAGTGTCATATGTACCTAGTGTAGTGTCAGTATGTATCTAGTGTCAGTATGTCCTAGTGTAGTGTCAGTATGTATGTGTCAGTATGTATCTAGTGTAGTGTCAGTATGTATCTAGTGTCAGTATGTATCCTAGTGTAGTGTCAGTATGTATCTAGTGTAGTGTCAGTATGTATCCTAGTGTCAGTATGTACCTAGTGTAGTGTCAGTATGTATCTAGTGTCAGTATGTATCTAGTGTAGTGTCAGTATGTACCTAGTGTAGTGTCAGTATGTATCTAGTGTCAGTATGTATCTAGTGTCAGTATGTACCTAGTGTCAGTATGTACCTAGTGTCAGTATGTATCTAGTGTCAGTATGTATCTAGTGTCAGTATGTATCTAGTGTAGTGTCAGTATGTATCTAGTGTAGTGTCAGTATGTATCTAGTGTAGTGTCAGTATGTATATAGTGTCAGTATGTACCTAGTGTAGTGTCAGTATGTACCTAGTGTAGTGTCAGTATGTATCTAGTGTCAGTATGTACCTAGTGTCAGTATGTATCTAGTGTCAGTATGTATCTAGTGTCAGTATGTATCTAGTGTCAGTATGTACCTAGTGTAGTGTCAGTATGTACCTAGTGTAGTGTCAGTATGTATCTAGTGTCAGTATGTATCTAGTGTCAGTATGTATCTAGTGTCAGTGTGTATCTGGTGTCAGTATGTATCTAGTGTCAGTATGTATCTAGTGTCAGTATGTATCTAGTGTCAGTATGTATCTAGTGTAGTGTCAGTATGTATCTAGTGTAGTGTCAGTATGTATCTAGTGTATGTGTGTAGTGTCAGTATGTATCTAGTGTAGTGTCAGTATGTATCTAGTGTAGTGTCAGTATGTACCTAGTGTAGTGTCAGTATGTATCTAGTGTAGTGTCAGTATGTATCTAGTGTCAGTGTCAGTATGTATCTAGTGTCAGTATGTATCCTAGTCAGTATGTATCTAGTGTCAGTATGTATCTAGTGTAGTGTCAGTATGTATCTAGTGTCAGTATGTATCTAGTGTCAGTAGTGTGTCAGTATGTACCTAGTGTAGTGTCAGTATGTATCTAGTGTCAGTATGTATCTAGTGTCAGTATGTACCTAGTGTAGTGTCAGTATGTACCTAGTGTAGTGTCAGTATGTATCTAGTGTCAGTATGTATCTAGTATGTATGTACCTAGTGTCAGTATGTATCTAGTGTAGTGTCAGTATGTATCTAGTGTAGTGTCAGTATGTATCTAGTGTAGTCAGTATGTATCTAGTGTCAGTATGTATCTAGTGTAGTCAGTATGTATCTAGTGTCAGTATGTATCTAGTGTAGTGTCAGTATGTATCTAGTGTCAGTATGTATCTAGTAGTATGTATCTGTAGTGTCAGTATGTACCTAGTGTAGTGTCAGTATGTATCTAGTGTGTGTCAGTATGTATCTAGTGTCAGTATGTATCTAGTATGTATGTACTAGTGTCAGTATGTATCTAGTGTCAGTGTCAGTATGTATCTAGTGTAGTGTCAGTATGTATCTAGTGTAGTGTCAGTATGTATCTAGTGTAGTGTCAGTATGTACCTAGTGTAGTGTCAGTATGTATCTAGTGTCAGTATGTATCTAGTGTCAGTATGTATCTAGTGTCAGTGTCAGTATGTATCTATCTAGTGTCAGTATGTATCTAGTGTCAGTATGTATCTAGTGTCAGTATGTATCTAGTGTAGTGTCAGTATGTATCTAGTGTCAGTATGTATCTAGTGTCAGTATGTATCTAGTGTGTGTCAGTATGTATCCTAGTGTGTCAGTATGTATCTAGTGTCAGTATGTATCTAGTGTCAGTATGTATCTAGTGTCAGTATGTATCTAGTGTAGTGTCAGTATGTATCTAGTGTCAGTATGTATCTAGTGTCAGTATGTATCTAGTGTAGTAGTATGTATCTAGTGTCAGTATGTATCCTAGTGTAGTGTCAGTATGTATCTAGTGTCAGTAGTGTAGTCTAGTGTATCTAGTATGTAGTGTCAGTATGTATCTAGTGTCAGTATGTACCTAGTGTAGTGTCAGTATGTATCTAGTGTCAGTATGTACCTAGTGTAGTGTCAGTATGTATCTAGTGTAGTGTCAGTATGTATCTAGTGTAGTGTCAGTATGTACCTAGTGTAGTGTCAGTATGTACCTAGTGTAGTGTCAGTATGTACCTAGTGTAGTGTCAGTATGTACCTAGTGTAGTGTCAGTATGTACCTAGTGTAGTGTCAGTATGTACCTAGTGTAGTGTCAGTATGTATCTAGTGTCAGTATGTATCTAGTGTCAGTATGTATCTAGTGTCAGTATGTATCTAGTGTCAGTATGTACCTAGTGTAGTGTCAGTATGTATCTAGTGTCAGTATGTACCTAGTGTCAGTATGTACCTAGTGTAGTGTCAGTATGTATCTAGTGTCAGTATGTACCTAGTGTAGTGTCAGTATGTATCTAGTGTCAGTATGTACCTAGTGTAGTGTCAGTATGTATCTAGTGTCAGTATGTACCTAGTGTAGTGTCAGTATGTATCTAGTGTCAGTATGTATCTAGTGTCAGTATGTATCTAGTGTAGTGTCAGTATGTACCTAGTGTAGTGTCAGTATGTATCTAGTGTCAGTATGTATCTAGTGTCAGTATGTATCTAGTGTAGTGTCAGTATGTACCTAGTGTAGTGTCAGTATGTATCTAGTGTAGTGTCAGTATGTATCTAGTGTCAGTATGTATCTAGTGTAGTGTCAGTATGTATCTAGTGTCAGTATGTATCTAGTGTCATATGTATCTAGTGTAGTATCTAGTCAGTATGTATCTAGTGTAGTGTCAGTATGTATCTAGTGTCAGTATGTACCTAGTGTAGTGTCAGTATGTATCTAGTGTAGTCAGTATGTATGTATCTAGTGTCAGTATGTATCTAGTGTAGTGTCAGTATGTATCTAGTGTCAGTATGTATCTAGTGTCAGTATGTATCTAGTGTCAGTATGTATCTAGTGTCAGTATGTATCTAGTGTCAGTATGTATCTAGTGTAGTGTCAGTATGTATCTAGTGTCGTATGTATGTATCTATGTACCTAGTGTGTCAGTATGTATCTAGTGTCAGTATGTATCTAGTGTCAGTATGTATCTGGTGTCGTGTCAGTATGTATCTAGTGTCAGTATGTATCTAGTGTCAGTATGTACCTAGTAGTGTATCTAGTGTAGTGTCAGTATGTACCTAGTGTAGTGTCAGTATGTATCTAGTGTCAGTATGTACCTAGTGTCAGTATGTATCTAGTGTCAGTATGTGTCTATGTGTAGTGTCAGTATGTACCTAGTGTAGTGTCAGTATGTATCTAGTGTCAGTATGTATCTAGTGTCAGTATGTATCTAGTGTCGTGTCAGTATGTATCTAGTGTCAGTATGTACCTAGTGTAGTGTCAGTATGTACCTAGTGTAGTGTCAGTATGTATCTAGTGTAGTGTCAGTATGTATCTAGTGTAGTGTCAGTATGTATCTAGTGTCAGTATGTATCTAGTGTCAGTATGTATCTAGTGTAGTGTCAGTATGTACCTAGTGTAGTGTCAGTATGTATCTAGTGTCAGTATGTATCTAGTGTCAGTATGTATCCTAGTGTAGTGTCAGTATGTATCTAGTGTCAGTATGTATCTAGTGTAGTGTCAGTATGTATCTAGTGTCAGTATGTATCTAGTGTCAGTATGTATCTAGTGTAGTGTCAGTATGTACCTAGTGTAGTGTCAGTATGTACCTAGTGTAGTGTCAGTATGTATCTAGTGTCAGTATGTACCTAGTGTAGTGTCAGTATGTATCTAGTGTAGTGTCAGTATGTACCTAGTGTAGTGTCAGTATGTACCTAGTGTAGTGTCAGTATGTACCTAGTGTCAGTATGTATCTAGTGTCAGTATGTATCTAGTGTAGTGTCAGTATGTATCTAGTGTCAGTATGTATCTAGTGTCAGTATGTACCTAGTGTAGTGTCAGTATGTATCTAGTGTCAGTATGTACCTAGTGTAGTGTCAGTATGTATCTAGTGTCAGTATGTATCTAGTGTCAGTATGTATCTAGTGTCAGTATGTACCTAGTGTAGTGTCAGTATGTACCTAGTGTAGTGTCAGTATGTATCTAGTGTCAGTATGTACCTAGTGTAGTGTCAGTATGTATCTAGTGTAGTGTCAGTATGTACCTAGTGTAGTGTCAGTATGTACCTAGTGTAGTGTCAGTATGTATCTAGTGTCAGTATGTATCTAGTGTCAGTATGTATCTAGTGTCAGTATGTATCTAGTGTAGTGTCAGTATGTATCTAGTGTCAGTATGTATCTAGTGTCAGTATGTATCTAGTGTAGTGTCAGTATGTATCTAGTGTAGTGTCAGTATGTATCTAGTGTAGTGTCAGTATGTACCTAGTGTAGTGTCAGTATGTACCTAGTGTCAGTATGTATCTAGTGTAGTGTCAGTATGTATCTAGTGTCAGTATGTATCTAGTGTAGTGTATCTAGTGTCAGTATGTATCTAGTGTGTCAGTATGTACCTAGTGTCAGTATGTATCTAGTGTCAGTATGTATCTAGTGTCAGTATGTATCTAGTGTAGTGTCAGTATGTACCTAGTGTCAGTATGTATCTAGTGTAGTGTCAGTATGTACCTGGTGTCAGTGTCAGTATGTAGTGTGTCAGTATGTATCTAGTGTAGTGTCAGTATGTATCTAGTGTCAGTATGTACCTAGTGTCAGTATGTATCTAGTGTAGTGTCAGTATCTAGTGTAGTGTCAGTATGTATCTAGTGTCAGTATGTATCTAGTGTCAGTATGTACCTAGTGTCAGTATGTATCTAGTGTCAGTATGTATCTAGTGTCAGTATGTACCTAGTGTAGTGTCAGTATGTACCTAGTGTAGTGTCAGTATGTATCTAGTGTCAGTATGTACCTAGTGTAGTGTCAGTATGTATCTAGTGTCAGTATGTACCTAGTGTAGTGTCAGTATGTACCTAGTGTAGTGTCAGTATGTACCTAGTGTAGTGTCAGTATGTATCTAGTGTCAGTATGTATCTAGTGTCAGTATGTACCTAGTGTAGTGTCAGTATGTATCTAGTGTCAGTATGTACCTAGTGTAGTGTCAGTATGTATCTAGTGTCAGTATGTACCTAGTGTAGTGTCAGTATGTATCTAGTGTCAGTATGTACCTAGTGTAGTGTCAGTATGTATCTAGTGTCAGTATGTACCTAGTGTAGTGTCAGTATGTACCTGTCAGTATGTATCTAGTGTCAGTATGTATCTAGTGTCAGTATGTATCTAGTGTCAGTATGTACCTAGTGTCAGTATGTATCTAGTGTCAGTATGTATCTAGTGTCAGTATGTATCTAGTGTCAGTATGTATCTAGTGTAGTGTCAGTATGTATCTAGTATGTATCTAGTGTCAGTATGTATCTAGTGTCAGTATGTATCTAGTGTCAGTATGTATCTAGTGTAGTGTCAGTATGTATCTAGTGTCAGTATGTACCTAGTGTCAGTATGTATCTAGTGTCAGTATGTACCAGTATGTGTAGTGTCAGTATGTACCTAGTGTAGTGTCAGTATGTATCTAGTGTCAGTATGTACCTAGTGTAGTGTCAGTATGTATCTAGTGTCAGTATGTATCTAGTGTAGTGTCAGTATGTATCTAGTGTAGTGTCAGTATGTATCTAGTGTAGTGTCAGTATGTATCTAGTGTAGTGTCAGTATGTATCTAGTGTCAGTATGTATCTAGTGTCAGTATGTATCTAGTGTCAGTGTCAGTATGTACCTAGTGTAGTGTCAGTATGTATCTAGTGTAGTGTCAGTATGTATCTAGTGTAGTGTCAGTATGTATCTAGTGTAGTGTCAGTATGTATCTAGTGTGTCAGTATGTATCTAGTGTCAGTATGTATCTAGTGTCATATGTAGTGTAGTGTCAGTATGTATCTAGTGTAGTGTCAGTATGTATCTAGTGTCAGTATGTATCTAGTGTCAGTATGTACCTAGTGTCAGTATGTATCTAGTGTAGTGTCAGTATGTATCTAGTGTAGTGTCAGTATGTATCTAGTGTCAGTATGTATCTAGTGTCAGTATGTATCTAGTGTAGTGTCAGTATGTATCTAGTGTAGTGTCAGTATGTACCTAGTGTCAGTATGTACCTAGTATGTCAGTATGTATCTAGTGTCAGTATGTATCTAGTGTAGTGTCAGTATGTATCTAGTGTCAGTATGTATCTAGTGTCAGTATGTACCTAGTGTAGTGTCAGTATGTATCTAGTGTAGTGTCAGTATGTATCTAGTGTCAGTATGTATCTAGTGTCAGTATGTATCTAGTGTCAGTATGTATCTAGTGTCAGTATGTATCTAGTGTCAGTATGTATCTAGTGTCAGTATGTATCTAGTGTCAGTATGTACCTAGTGTAGTGTCAGTATGTATCTAGTGTAGTGTCAGTATGTATCTAGTGTAGTGTCTAGTGTCAGTGTGTATCTAGTGTCAGTATGTATCTAGTGTCAGTATGTATCTAGTGTCAGTATGTATCTAGTGTCAGTATGTATCTAGTGTCAGTATGTACCTAGTGTAGTGTCAGTATGTATCTAGTGTAGTGTCAGTATGTATCTAGTGTCAGTATGTATCTAGTGTCAGTATATAGTGTCAGTATGTATCTAGTGTCAGTATGTATCTAGTGTAGTGTCAGTATGTACCTAGTGTCAGTATGTATCTAGTGTCAGTATGTACCTAGTGTCAGTATGTATCTAGTGTAGTGTCAGTATGTATCTAGTGTCAGTATGTACCTAGTGTCAGTATGTACCTAGTGTCAGTATGTACCTAGTGTCAGTATGTACCTAGTGTCAGTATGTATCTAGTGTCAGTATGTACCTAGTGTAGTGTCAGTATGTACCTAGTGTGTCAGTCAGTATGTATCTAGTGTAGTGTCAGTATGTATCTAGTGTAGTGTCAGTATGTATCTGTAGTGTCAGTATGTATCTAGTGTCAGTATGTATCTAGTGTCAGTATGTATCTAGTGTCAGTATGTATCTAGTGTAGTGTCAGTATGTATCTAGTGTCAGTGTCAGTGTCATATGTACCTAGTGTAGTGTCAGTATGTATCTAGTGTAGTGTCAGTATGTATCTAGTGTAGTGTCAGTATGTATCTAGTGTAGTGTCAGTATGTATCTAGTGTCAGTATGTATCTAGTGTAGTGTCAGTATGTATCTAGTGTGTCAGTATGTATCTAGTGTCAGTCAGTATGTATCTAGTGTCAGTATGTATCTAGTGTAGTGTCAGTATGTATCTAGTGTAGTGTCAGTATGTCACCTAGTCTAGTGTCAGTATGTACCTAGTCTAGTGTCAGTATGTACCTAGTCAGTGTCAGTATGTACCTAGTGTCAGTATGTACCTAGTGTCAGTATGTACCTAGTGTAGTGTCAGTATGTATCTAGTGTCAGTATGTATCTAGTGTAGTGTCAGTATGTATCTAGTGTCAGTGTCAGTATGTATCTAGTGTCAGTATGTATCTAGTGTCAGTATGTACCTAGTGTCAGTATGTATCTAGTGTCAGTATGTATCTAGTGTCAGTATGTAGTGTCAGTATGTATCTAGTGTCAGTATGTATCTAGTGTCAGTATGTACCTAGTGTAGTGTCAGTATGTATCTAGTGTCAGTATGTATCTAGTGTCAGCAGTGTCTAGTAGTGTCAGTATGTATCTAGTGTAGTGTCAGTATGTATCTAGTGTCAGTATGTATCTAGTGTAGTGTCAGTATGTATCTAGTGTAGTGTCAGTATGTATCTAGTGTCAGTATGTATCTAGTGTCAGTATGTATCTAGTGTAGTGTCAGTATGTATCTAGTGTCAGTATGTATCTAGTGTGTCAGTATGTATCTAGTGTCAGTATGTATCTAGTGTAGTGTCAGTATGTACCTAGTGTAGTGTCAGTATGTATCTAGTGTAGTGTCAGTATGTATCTAGTGTAGTGTCAGTATGTACCTAGTCTAGTGTCAGTATGTATCTAGTGTAGTGTCAGTATGTATCTAGTGTCAGTATGTATCTAGTGTCAGTATGTATCTAGTGTCAGTATGTATCTAGTGTCAGTATGTATCTAGTGTCAGTGTCAGTGTATGTAGTCAGTATGTACTAGTGTCAGTATGTATCTAGTGTAGTGTCAGTATGTACCTAGTGTAGTGTCAGTATGTATCTAGTGTCAGTATGTATCTAGTGTCAGTATGTATCTAGTGTCAGTATGTATCTAGTGTCAGTATGTATCTAGTGTCAGTATGTATCTAGTGTAGTGTCAGTATGTATCTAGTGTAGTGTCAGTATGTATCTAGTGTCAGTATGTATCTAGTGTAGTGTCAGTATGTATCTAGTGTCAGTATGTATCTAGTGTAGTGTCAGTATGTATCTAGTGTCAGTATGTATCTAGTGTCAGTATGTCTAGTGTCAGTATGTATGTATAGTGTAGTGTCAGTATGTATCTCTAGTCAGTATGTATCTAGTGTAGTGTCAGTATGTACCTAGTGTCAGTATGTATCTAGTGTCAGTATGTATCTAGTGTAGTGTCAGTATGTACCTAGTGTCAGTATGTATCTAGTGTCAGTATGTATCTAGTGTCAGTATGTATCTAGTGTCAGTATGTATCTAGTGTCAGTATGTATCTAGTGTATCTAGTGTAGTGTCAGTATGTATCTAGTGTAGTGTCAGTATGTACCTAGTGTCAGTATGTATCTAGTGTCAGTATGTATCTAGTGTAGTGTCAGTATGTATCTAGTGTCAGTATGTATCTAGTGTAGTGTCAGTATGTATCTAGTGTCAGTATGTATCTAGTGTCAGTATGTATCTAGTGTCAGTATGTATCTAGTGTCAGTATGTATCTAGTGTCAGTATGTATCTAGTGTCAGTATGTATCTAGTGTCAGTATGTACCTAGTGTAGTGTCAGTATGTATCTAGTGTAGTGTCAGTATGTATCTAGTGTCAGTATGTATCTAGTGTGTCAGTATGTATCTGTAGTGTCAGTATGTATCTAGTGTCAGTATGTATCTAGTGTCAGTATGTATCTAGTGTCAGTATGTATCTAGTGTCAGTATGTATCTAGTGTAGTGTCAGTATGTATCTAGTGTAGTGTCAGTATGTATCTAGTGTCAGTATGTATCTAGTCTAGTGTCAGTATGTATCTAGTCTAGTGTCAGTATGTACCTAGTCTAGTGTCAGTATGTACCTAGTCTAGTGTCAGTATGTATCTAGTGTCAGTATGTATCTAGTGTAGTGTCAGTATGTATCTAGTGTAGTGTCAGTATGTATCTAGTCTAGTGTCAGTATGTATCCTAGTCTAGTGTCAGTATGTATCTAGTGTAGTGTCAGTATGTACCTAGTGTCAGTATGTATCTAGTGTCAGTATGTACCTAGTGTCAGTATGTATCTAGTGTCAGTATGTATCTAGTGTCAGTATGTATCTAGTGTCAGTATGTAGTCAGTATGTACCTAGTGTCAGTATGTATCTAGTGTCAGTATGTATCTAGTGTCAGTATGTATCTAGTGTCAGTATGTATCTAGTGTCAGTATGTATCTAGTCTAGTGTCAGTATGTATCTAGTCTAGTGTCAGTATGTATCTAGTCTAGTGTCAGTATGTATCTAGTCTAGTGTCAGTATGTATCTAGTCTAGTGTCAGTATGTATCTAGTAGTGTCAGTATGTATCTAGTGTCAGTATGTATCTAGTGTAGTGTCAGTATGTATCTAGTGTGTCAGTATGTATCTAGTGTCAGTATGTATCTAGTGTAGTGTCAGTATGTACCTAGTGTCAGTATGTATCTAGTGTCAGTATGTATCTAGTCTAGTGTCAGTATGTATCTAGTCTAGTGTCAGTATGTATCTAGTCTAGTGTCAGTATGTATCTAGTCTAGTGTCAGTATGTATCTAGTGTCAGTATGTATCTAGTGTAGTGTCAGTATGTATCTAGTGTAGTGTCAGTATGTATCTAGTGTAGTGTCAGTATGTATCTAGTGTCAGTATGTATCTAGTGTCAGTATGTATCTAGTGTCAGTATGTACCTAGTGTAGTGTCAGTATGTATCTAGTGTCAGTATGTATCTAGTGTCAGTATGTATCTAGTGTCAGTATGTCAGTGTCAGTGTATCTAGTGTCAGTATGTATCTAGTGTAGTGTCAGTATGTATCTAGTGTCAGTATGTATCTAGTGTAGTGTCAGTATGTATCTAGTGTCAGTATGTATCTAGTGTCAGTATGTATCTAGTGTCAGTATGTATCTAGTGTCAGTATGTACCTAGTGTCAGTATGTACCTAGTGTCAGTATGTACCTAGTGTCAGTATGTACCTAGTGTCAGTATGTATCTAGTGTAGTGTCAGTATGTACCTAGTGTAGTGTCAGTATGTACCTAGTGTAGTGTCAGTATGTATCTAGTGTCAGTATGTATCTAGTGTAGTGTCAGTATGTATCTAGTGTAGTGTCAGTATGTATCTAGTGTAGTGTCAGTATGTATCTAGTGTAGTGTCAGTATGTATCTAGTGTCAGTATGTATCTAGTGTCAGTATGTATCTAGTGTAGTGTCAGTATGTATCTAGTGTCAGTATGTATCTAGTGTAGTGTCAGTATGTATCTAGTGTAGTGTCAGTATGTATCTAGTGTAGTGTCAGTATGTATCTAGTGTAGTGTCAGTATGTATCTAGTGTAGTGTCAGTATGTATCTAGTGTCAGTATGTACCTAGTGTAGTGTCAGTATGTATCTAGTGTCAGTATGTATCTAGTGTCAGTATGTATCTAGTGTCAGTATGTATCTAGTAGTATGTATCTAGTGTCAGTATGTATCTAGTGTCGTGTCAGTATGTATCTAGTGTCAGTATGTACCTAGTGTAGTGTCAGTATGTACCTAGTGTAGTGTCAGTATGTATCTAGTGTCAGTATGTATCTAGTGTCAGTATGTATCTAGTGTCAGTATGTATCTAGTGTAGTGTCAGTATGTATCTAGTGTAGTGTCAGTATGTATCTAGTGTAGTGTCAGTATGTATCTAGTGTAGTGTCAGTATGTATCTAGTGTAGTGTCAGTATGTATCTAGTGTCAGTATGTATCTAGTGTAGTGTCAGTATGTATCTAGTGTCAGTATGTCAGTATGTATCTAGTGTCAGTATGTATCTAGTGTCAGTATGTATCTAGTGTCAGTATGTATCTAGTGTCAGTATGTATCTAGTGTCAGTATGTATCTAGTGTCAGTATGTATCTAGTGTCAGTATGTATCTAGTGTCAGTATGTATCTAGTGTCAGTATGTATCTAGTGTCAGTATGTATCTAGTGTAGTGTAGTGTCAGTGTATCTAGTGTCAGTATGTATCTAGTGTCAGTATGTATCTAGTGTAGTGTCAGTATGTATCTAGTGTCAGTATGTATCTAGTGTAGTGTCAGTATGTATCTAGTGTCAGTATGTATCTAGTGTCAGTATGTATCTAGTGTCAGTATGTATCTAGTGTAGTGTCAGTATGTACCTAGTGTAGTGTCAGTATGTATCTAGTGTCAGTATGTATCTAGTGTCAGTATGTATCTAGTGTAGTGTCAGTATGTATCTAGTGTAGTGTCAGTATGTACCTAGTGTCAGTATGTATCTAGTGTCAGTATGTACCTAGTGTAGTGTCAGTATGTATCTAGTGTAGTGTCAGTATGTATCTAGTGTCAGTATGTATCTAGTGTAGTGTCAGTATGTATCTAGTGTAGTGTCAGTATGTATCTAGTGTAGTGTCAGTATGTATCTAGTGTCAGTATGTATCTAGTGTCAGTATGTATCTAGTGTCAGTATGTATCTAGTGTAGTGTCAGTATGTATCTAGTGTAGTGTCAGTATGTATCTAGTGTAGTGTCAGTATGTATCTAGTGTAGTGTCAGTATGTATCTAGTGTAGTGTCAGTATGTATCTAGTGTCAGTATGTATCTAGTGTAGTGTCAGTATGTACCTAGTGTAGTGTCAGTATGTACCTAGTGTAGTGTCAGTATGTACCTAGTGTAGTGTCAGTATGTACCTAGTGTAGTGTCAGTATGTACCTAGTGTAGTGTCAGTATGTACCTAGTGTCAGTGTGTAGTGTCAGTATGTATCTAGTGTAGTGTCAGTATGTATCTAGTGTAGTGTCAGTATGTATCTAGTGTCAGTATGTATCTAGTGTAGTGTCAGTATGTATCTAGTGTCAGTATGTATCTAGTGTAGTGTCAGTATGTATCTAGTGTCAGTATGTATCTAGTGTCAGTATGTATCTAGTGTCAGTATGTATCTAGTGTAGTGTCAGTATGTATCTAGTGTCAGTATGTATCTAGTGTAGTGTCAGTATGTACCTAGTGTAGTATCTAGTGTAGTGTCAGTATGTACCTAGTGTAGTGTCAGTATGTACCTAGTGTAGTGTCAGTATGTATCTAGTGTCAGTATGTATCTAGTGTCAGTATGTATCTAGTGTCAGTATGTATCTAGTGTCAGTATGTATCTAGTGTAGTGTCAGTATGTATCTAGTGTAGTGTCAGTATGTATCTAGTGTAGTGTCAGTATGTATCTAGTGTAGTGTCAGTATGTATCTAGTGTCAGTCAGTATGTATCTAGTGTAGTGTCAGTATGTATCTAGTGTAGTGTCAGTATGTATCTAGTGTCAGTATGTATCTAGTGTAGTGTCAGTATGTACCTAGTGTCAGTATGTATCTAGTGTAGTGTCAGTATGTATCTAGTGTCAGTATGTACCTAGTGTCAGTATGTATCTAGTGTAGTGTCAGTATGTATCTAGTGTAGTGTCAGTATGTATCTAGTGTAGTGTCAGTATGTATGTATCTAGTATGTAGTGTCAGTATGTATCTAGTGTCAGTGTATCTAGTGTGTCAGTATGTATCTAGTGTCAGTGTAGTGTCAGTATGTATCTAGTGTCAGTATGTATCTAGTGTAGTGTCAGTATGTATCTAGTGTAGTGTCAGTATGTATCTAGTGTGTATGTATCTAGTGTAGTGTCAGTATGTATCTAGTGTAGTGTCTATGTATCTAGTGTCAGTATGTATCAGTATGTATCTAGTGTAGTGTCAGTATGTAGTGTAGTGTCAGTATGTATCTAGTGTGTCAGTATGTATCTAGTGTCAGTATGTATCTAGTGTAGTGTCAGTATGTATCTAGTGTCAGTATGTATCTAGTATGTATCTAGTGTAGTGTATGTATCTAGTGTCAGTATGTATCTAGTGTAGTGTCAGTATGTATCTAGTGTGTAGTGTCAGTATGTATCTAGTGTCAGTATGTATCTAGTGTCAGTGTCAGTATGTATCTATGTACCTAGTGTCAGTATGTATCTAGTGTCAGTATCTAGTGTATCTAGTGTCAGTATGTATCTAGTGTAGTGTCAGTATGTATCTAGTGTAGTGTCAGTATGTATCTAGTGTGTATGTATCTAGTGTGTCAGTATGTATCTAGTGTAGTGTCAGTATGTATCTAGTGTCATCTAGTGTAGTGTCAGTATGTATCTAGTCAGTGTCATGTATCTAGTAGTGTCAGTATGTATCTAGTGTAGTGTCAGTATGTATCTAGTGTCAGTATGTATCTAGTGTCAGTATGTATCAGTATGTATCTAGTCTAGTGTCAGTATGTATCTAGTGTCAGTATGTACCTAGTGTAGTGTCAGTATGTATCTAGTGTCAGTATGTATCTAGTGTCAGTATGTACCTAGTGTCAGTATGTACCTAGTGTCAGTATCAGTGTCAGTATGTATCTGTCAGTATCTAGTCAGTATGTATCTAGTGTCAGTATGTATGTGTCAGTAGTGTATCTAGTGTATATGTACCCTAGTGTCAGTATGTACCTAGTGTCAGTATGTACCTAGTGTCAGTATGTACCTAGTGTCAGTATGTATCTAGTGTCAGTATGTATCTAGTGTCAGTATGTATCTAGTGTAGTGTCAGTATGTATCTAGTGTAGTGTCAGTATGTACCTAGTGTCAGTATGTATCTAGTGTAGTGTCAGTATGTACCTAGTGTCAGTATGTATCTAGTGTAGTGTCAGTATGTACCTAGTGTCAGTATGTATCTAGTGTAGTGTCAGTATGTACCTAGTGTCAGTATGTACCTAGTGTCAGTATGTACCTAGTGTCAGTATGTACCTAGTGTCAGTATGTATCTAGTGTCAGTATGTACCTAGTGTCAGTATGTACCTAGTGTAGTGTCAGTATGTATCTAGTGTAGTGTCAGTATGTATCTAGTGTAGTGTCAGTATGTATCTAGTGTAGTGTCTGTATGTATCTAGTGTCAGTATGTATCTAGTGTCAGTATGTATCTAGTGTCAGTATGTATCTAGTGTCAGTATGTATCTAGTGTCAGTATGTATCTAGTGTAGTGTCAGTATGTATCTAGTGTCAGTATGTACCTAGTGTAGTGTCAGTATGTATCTAGTGTCAGTATGTATCTAGTGTAGTGTCATTATAGACTAGAACATCAGCAGCACCCTGCTGGCCTCAGGTTACGGACGGATGTGTCTGACTCTGGAAAGGTCAGGGGGCATGGGGTCGATACAGCCTTGGGGGCGCAGATTTTATATAAGTGTAGCTCAGTTGGTAGAGCATGGTACTTGCAACAACACAATCGTGGGTTTTATTCCCAGGAACATCCATACTTTAAGAAAATGTGTGTCCACATGACTAAACTGCTTTGGATTCAATTGTCTGCTAAATGGCATATTATATAAGACAAACAAATAAGTGAATAGTTTACATTCACAGGTTACAGTAGTTCTCATATAAACAGTATGCAGTAGTTCTCATATAAACAGTATACAGTAGTTCTCATATAAACAGTATACAGTAGTTCTCATGTAAACAGTATACAGTAGTTCTCATGTAAACAGTATACAGTAGTTCTCATATAAACAGTATGCAGTAGTTCTCATATAAACAGTATGCAGTAGTTCTCATATAAACAGTATACAGTAGTTCTCATATAAACAGTATACAGTAGTTCTCATATAAACAGTATACAGTAGTTATCATGTAAACAGTATAGGTATCTCAAAGATGTCAGCCTTCTCATCCATCCTTTTGACTCTGCTCTCTCCTCTCTTTCTCCCTGTCCTTCTTCATCCATCCTTTTGACTCTGCTCTCTCCTCTCTTTCTCCCTGTTCTTCGTCATCCATCCTTTTGACTCTGCTCTCTCCTCTTTCTTCCTGTCCTTCTTCATCCATCCTTTTGACTCTGCTCTCTCCTCTCTTTCTCCCTGTCCTTCTTCATCCATCCTTTTGACTCTGCTCTCTCCTCTCTTTCTCCCTGTCCTTCTTCATCCATCCTTTTGACTCTGCTCTGTCCTTCTTCATCCATCCTTTTGACTCTGCTCTCTCCTCTTTCTCCCTGGCTTCTTCATCCATCCTTTTGACTCTGCTCTCTCCTCTTTCTCCCTGTCCTTCTTCATCCATCCTTTTGACTCTGCTCTCTCCTCTCTTTCTCCCCGTCCTTCTTCATCCATCCTTTTGACTCTGCTCTCTCCTCTCTTTCTCCCCGTCCTTCTTCATCCATCCTTTTGACTCTGCTCTCTCCTCTTTCTCCCCGTCCTTCTTCATCCATCCTTTTGACTCTGCTCTCTCCTCTCTTTCTCCCTGTCCTTTGTCATCTCCGTGTCTTATCTCTCTCCCCAGCCAACTACATGGACAACTGGAAGTGTACAGCCATCCTGAGAGGAGATGGTAGCCCAGTGACGGGCTCGTCCAGTCAGGCTGCAGTCCCCAGCACAGCAGGGGGACCACAACATGTCCTGCTGCAAGCGTCCTCCGCTGGAAGGTAGGGTCTGATTGATTGATTTGGAGAAGGCTGCTCCAGCCTGAGACAACACATGCTTACTGGAGGATAAAAACACACTAGAAGCTGGAAGGGTTATTTCCATTGTGGTCCTCTAGGTTCATCCAAGCATGTTACACAATATTAACAGTAATAAATTAATCATTTATGTAAATGATCAGAGGATTCTAGGATGTCCTTGAGGCTTTCCAAGAACTGACATTTGCATTCTGTTTAGTTTCATCTGTTAGTCATTTGTATGGAGAGGAATGTTCCGTGTATAGATCTAGAGCTATGAATTATCAAGGTCTAGTTTGGATAATAGACAACTGTGAAGTGTCTGGTCATTAGTTGCATCAATTCTTTGACTATAGACTCTCATTGTTTAATTTTTAATTGACACGTTCAAGTAATACTTGGAATGAATCTCTGTTAGTAAAATACCTGAGAGTCAGAACATGACGTTCCTGTGTAAAACCATGTCTGACTGATAGATGATTGGCTTTTCTTGTGTTTCCTTTAACAGAAAGAAAGCTCAGCTGATACCTGGCTAACGGAGTGGCTTGGTGCTGCTGCTTGTTGCATGCACACACACACACACACACACACACACACACACACACACACACACACACACAGAGGAATGGAAAGGGAACTCCCTCACCCTGCAGACCAACCTCCCAGAAACACCTCTGAACCCTTTTGTATGCTAATCGAGAACCACACTGACTCCTAGATCAAAGTTCCAGGGTGGGTTTTATGTCAATATCGACTGTTATGCTACTGAATGAAGTATCTTGTTGGGATGTATCTGACTGGTTGGGGCATTATGGGGGGTCTGATATTTTGCTGTAGAACTACATGGGAGTATGGGTTTAGGTGTGGTGAGAGAGGGAGAGAGAGAGAACCATAATGGGTGTGTTTAGAGTAACTTTACAAAAATGTCTCTGTTTCCCAGAAATCCAGGTTGGAACATTCCTGGAATTAGGAGAGAATAAGCAGGAAATCCCAGAACCTTTTTTTCCTTGAAAACCAGGGAACTTGCAAACCTAAGTGGGTTCTAGTGAGTTCTAGGTAATATTTTGGAGGGTTCTGTATAATGTAAATTACCCTGTGGTTCTGCCTGGTGGATGAGGTGGTTCTGCCTGACTGACTGACTGATGGATGAGGTGGTTCTGACTGGTGGATGAGGTGGTTCTGACTGGTGGATGAGGTGGTTCTGACTGGTGGATGAGGTGGTTCTGACTGGTGGATGAGGTGGTTCTGCCTGACTGACTGACTGACTGGTGGATGAGGTGGTTCTGACTGGTGGATGAGAAGACGACGTCTGAGACTAACGTTAAAATCTTTGGGGCGATTAATAATTTATGAAAAACAATTAATTCTGTATAATAAAGTTAGTTTAATCCAGTGTTTTCAGTCTCTTGGTGCATGGTGTTCAGCTGGGTTTGTGGTCAAGTTGGTGTTCAGCTGGGTTCGTGGTCAAGTTGGTGTTCAGCTGGGTTCGTGGTCAAGTTGGTGTTCAGCTGGGTTCGTGGTCAAGTTGGTGTTCAACTGGGTTCGTGGTCAAGTTGGTGTTCAACTGGGTTCGTGGTCAAGTTGGTGTTCAACTGGGTTCGTGGTCAAGTTGGTGTTCAGCTGGGTTCGTGGTCAAGTTGGTGTTCAGCTGGGTTCGTGGTCAAGTTGGTGTCCAGCTGGGTTCGTGGTCAAGTTGGTGTTCAACTGGGTTCGTGGTCAAGTTGGTGTTCAACTGGGTTCGTGGTCAAGTTGGTGTTCAACTGGGTTCAGTTAAGTTGGTGTTCAACTGGGTTCGTGGTCAAGTTGGTGTTCAGCTGGGTTCGTGGTCAAGTTGGTGTTCAGCTGGGTTCGTGGTCAAGTTGGTGTCCAGCTGGGTTCGTGGTCAAGTTGGTGTTCAGCTGGGTTCTTGGTGCATGGTGTTCAGCTGGGTTCTTGGTGCATGGTGTCCAGCTGGGTTCGTGGTCAAGTTGGTGTCCAGCTGGGTTCGTGGTCAAGTTGGTGTCCAGCTGGGTTCGTGGTCAAGTTGGTGTCCAGCTGGGTTCGTGGTCAAGTTGGTGTCCAGCTGGGTTCGTGGTCAAGTTGGTGTTCAGCTGGGTTCGTGGTCAAGTTGGTGTCCAGCTGGGTTCGTGGTCAAGTTGGTGTTCAGCTGGGTTCGTGGTCAAGTTGGTGTTCAGCTGGGTTCGTGGTCAAGTTGGTGTTCAGCTGGGTTCGTGGTCAAGTTGGTGTCCAGCTGGGTTCGTGGTCAAGTTGGTGTTCAGCTGGGTTCGTGGTCAAGTTGGTGTCCAGCTGGGTTCGTGGTGCATGGTGTTCAGCTGGGTTCGTGGTCAAGTTGGTGTTCAGCTGGGTTCGTGGTCAAGTTGGTGTCCAGCTGGGTTCGTGGTGCATGGTGTCCAGCTGGGTTCGTGGTCAAGTTGGTGTCCAGCTGGGTTCGTGGTCAAGTTGGTGTTCAGCTGGGTTCGTGGTCAAGTTGGTGTCCAGCTGGGTTCGTGGTCAAGTTGGTGTCCAGCTGGGTTCGTGGTCAAGTTGGTGTCCAGCTGGGTTCGTGGTCAAGTTGGTGTTCAGCTGGGTTCGTGGTCAAGTTGGTGTCCAGCTGGGTTCGTGGTCAAGTTGGTGTTCAGCTGGGTTCAGTTGGTGTTCAGCTGGGTTCGTGGTCAAGTTGGTGTTCAGCTGGGTTGGTCAAGTTGGTGTCCAGCTGGGTTCGTGGTCAAGTTGGTGTTCAGCTGGGTTCGTGGTCAAGTTGGTGTCCAGCTGGGTTCGTGGTGCATGGTGTTCAGCTGGGTTCGTGGTCAAGTTGGTGTTCAGCTGGGTTCGTGGTCAAGTTGGTGTCCAGCTGGGTTCGTGGTGCATGGTGTCCAGCTGGGTTCGTGGTCAAGTTGGTGTTCAGCTGGGTTCGTGGTGCATGGTGTTCAGCTGGGTTCGTGGTCAAGTTGGTGTCCAGCTGGGTTCGTGGTGCATGGTGTCCAGCTGGGTTCGTGGTCAAGTTGGTGTCCAGCTGGGTTCGTGGTCAAGTTGGTGTTCAGCTGGGTTCGTGGTCAAGTTGGTGTTCAGCTGGGTTCGTGGTCAAGTTGGTGTTCAGCTGGGTTCGTGGTCAAGTTGGTGTCCAGCTGGGTTCGTGGTCAAGTTGGTGTTCAGCTGGGTTCGTGGTCAAGTTGGTGTCCAGCTGGGTTCGTGGTGCATGGTGTTCAGCTGGGTTCGTGGTCAAGTTGGTGTTCAGCTGGGTTCGTGGTCAAGTTGGTGTCCAGCTGGGTTCGTGGTGCATGGTGTTCAGCTGGGTTCGTGGTCAAGTTGGTGTCCAGCTGGGTTCGTGGTGCATGGTGTCCAGCTGGGTTCGTGGTCAAGTTGGTGTCCAGCTGGGTTCGTGGTGCATGGTGTTCAGCTGGGTTCGTGGTGCATGGTGTCCAGCTGGGTTCGTGGTGCATGGTGTTCAGCTGGGTTCGTGGTCAAGTTGGTGTCCAGCTGGGTTCGTGGTCAAGTTGGTGTTCAGCTGGGTTCGTGGTCAAGTTGGTGTCGCTGGGTTCGGGTCAAGTTGGTGTCCAGCTGGGTTCGTGGTCAAGTTGGTGTCAGCTGGGTTCGTGGTCAGGTGTTCAGCTGGGTTCGTGGTCAAGTTGGTGTTCAGCTGGGTTCGTGGTCAAGTTGGTGTTCAGCTGGGTTAGTTCAAGTTGGTGTTCAGCTGGGTTGGTGTTCAGCTGGGTTCAGCTGGGTTCGTCAAGTTGGTGTCCTGGGTTCGTGGTCAGCTGGGTTCGTGGTCAAGTTGGTGTTCAGCTGGGTTCGTGGTCAAGTTGGTGTTCAGCTGGGTTCGTGGTCAGTTGGTGTCAGCTGGGTTCGTGGTTTGGTGTCCAGCTGGGTTCATGGTGCAGCTGGGTTCGTGGTGTTCAGCTGGGTTCGTGGTGCATGGTGTTCAGCTGGGTTCGTGGTCAAGTTGGTGTCCAGCTGGGTTCCATGGTGTCCAGCTGGGTTCGTTCAAGTTGGTGTCAGCTGGGTTCGTGGCATGGTGTTCAGCTGGGTTCGTGGTGCATGGTGTCCAGCTGGGTTCGTGGTGCATGGTGTTCAGCTGGGTTCGTGGTCAAGTTGGTGTCCAGCTGGGTTCGTGGTCAAGTTGGTGTTCAGCTGGGTTCGTGGTGCATGGTGTTCAGCTGGGTTCGTGGTCAAGTTGGTGTCCAGCTGGGTTCTTGGTGCATGGTGTTCAGCTGGGTTCGTGGTCAAGTTGGTGTCCAGCTGGGTTCGTGGTGCATGGTGTCCAGCTGGGTTCGTGGTCAAGTTGGTGTCCAGCTGGGTTCGTGGTCAAGTTGGTGTCCAGCTGGGTTCTTGGTGCATGGTGTCCAGCTGGGTTCGTGGTCAAGTTGGTGTCCAGCTGGGTTCGTGGTCAAGTTGGTGTCCAGCTGGGTTCGTGGTCAAGTTGGTGTCCAGCTGGGTTCTTGGTGCATGGTGTCCAGCTGGGTTCGTGGTCAAGTTGGTGTCCAGCTGGGTTCGTGGTCAAGTTGGTGTCCAGCTGGGTTCTTGGTGCATGGTGTTCAGCTGGGTTCGTGGTCAAGTTGGTGTCCAGCTGGGTTCTTGGTGCATGGTGTTCAGCTGGGTTCGTGGTCAAGTTGGTGTCCAGCTGGGTTCTTGGTGCATGGTGTTCAGCTGGGTTCGTGGTCAAGTTGGTGTTCAGCTGGGTTCGTGGTGCATGGTGTTCAGCTGGGTTCGTGGTCAAGTTGGTGTTCAGCTGGGTTCGTGGTCAAGTTGGTGTTCAGCTGGGTTCGTGGTCAAGTTGGTGTCCAGCTGGGTTCGTGGTCAAGTTGGTGTCCAGCTGGGTTCGTGGTCAAGTTGGTGTCCAGCTGGGTTCGTGGTCAAGTCTACACTGATGTTTCATAACCCTTTTTGCATTTCATTTTTCATTCAATCTTTTTTATTTAAAAAAAAATAGCAATGTTTTTTTTACGTGAGAAGTGGGCATTGGTCTGAAACGGTTTTTTGTTTTTTTTCCAGCAACTTTGACCTACTACAGTAGCTATGGAAGGTTTCAAACCTTCTCAAACAGCCTAATTCATAGTCTTAGAGGAGGTGCTCCCACAATCATGTGATTTGTTCCCCATACAAGGTAAAACTGCACTATGACTCAGTAAAGACTACCACCACACTGTGACTGCACTATGAGTCTGTAGACTACCACCACACTGTGACTGCACTATGACTCTGTAGACTCCACCACCACACTGTGACTGCACTATGACTCTGTAGACTCCACCACCACACTGTGACTGCACTATGACTCTGTAGACTCCACCACCACACTGTGACTGCACTATGACTCTGTAGACTCCACCACCACACTGTGACTGCACTATGAGTCTGTAGACTCCACCACCACACTGTGACTGCACTATGACTCTGTAGACTCCACCACCACACTGTGACTGCACTATGACTCTGTAGACTCCACCACCACACTGTGACTGCACTATGACTCTGTAGACTCCACCACCACACTGTGACTGCACTATGACTCTGTAGACTCCACCACCACACTGTGACTGCACTATGACTATGTAGACTCCACCACCACACTGTGACTGCACTATGACCCATTAAAGACTACCACCACACTGTGACTGCACTATGACCCATTAAAGACTACCACCACACTGTGACTGCACTATGACTCTGTAGACTACCACCACACTGTGACTGCACTATGACTCTGTAGACTCCACCACCACACTGTGACTGCACTATGACTCTGTAGACTCCACCACCACACTGTGACTGCACTATGACCCATTAAAGACTACCACCACACTGTGACTGCACTATGACTCTGTAGACTCCACCACACTGTGACTGCACTATGACTCTGTAGACTCCACCACCACACTGTGACTGCACTATGACTCTGTCGACTCCACCACCACACTGTGACTGCACTATGACTCTGTAGACCACCACCACACTGTGACTGCACTATGACTTCGCTGCATTATGCCACAATTAGTAACAGAAGTGTTAATTACATTTTGCTAAGGAGAATGCTTGATGGTGTCTACTCTCTCCTCATATTCACCATCTTCTGCTGTATTCTGTTACTGTTTGTCTGAGTGGTTCAAGATTTGTCTTGTGGGTTGATTGGTCCTTGCCCTCTTTCCCTCCCCTCTCTTCCCATCTCTGATGTTGGGAAATTAGGCCTGGCTCAGTCTTCTTTTCAATTCATCCAAAAGGTGTTCGATGGAGTTGAGGTCAGGGCTCTGTGCAGGCCAGTCAAATTCTTCCACACCGATCTCGACAAACCATTTCTGTATGGATCTCGCTTTGTGCACAGGGGCATTGTCATGCTGAAACAGGAAAGGGCCTTCTCCAAACTTTTGCCACAAAGTTGGAAGCACAGAATGGTCTAGAATGTCATTGTATGCTGTAGTGTTAAAATTTCCCTTCACTGGAACTAAGGGGCCCGAACCATGAAAAACAGCCCCAGACCTTTATTCCTCCTCCACCAAACTTTACAGTTGGCACTATGCATTGGGGTAGGTAGCGTTCGCCAAACCCAGATGATTCGTCCATCGGAATGCCAGATGGTGACGAAAGATTCATCACACCAGAGAATGTGTTTCCACTGCTCCAGTGTCCAATGGCGGCGAGCTTTACACCACTCCAGAAGACACTTGGCATTGCACATGGTGATCTTAGGCTTGTGTGCGGCTGCTCAGCCATGGAAACCCATTTCACGAAGCTCCCGAGGAACAGTTCTTGTGCTGATGTTGGAACTTAGTTGTGAGTGTTTAGTGATGATTTTTATGCCCTTCAGCAGTCCCGTTCTGTGAGCTTGTGTGGCCTACTTCACGGCTGAGCCTTTGTTGGCCTGAGACATTATCACTTCACAATAAAAGCGCTTACAGTTGACCAGAGCAGCTCTAGTAGGGCAGAAATGTGACAAACTGACTGGTTGGAAAGGTGGCATCCTATGACAGTACCACATTGAAAGTCACTGAGCTCTTCAGTAAGGCCATTCTACCGCGGTGTAGAAATTCTATCCAAAAGGAAGAGATTGCAGATTCCTCAAAACAACTTTTTATTAGAAGATGTGCAAATCTGGAGCTGGCGAACAATCACTCAACAGTGCAGCGCTAAGAGCCCAACGAACAGAGTTGGGTCTCAGCTTTCATAACCTTTGTCAACATGTCAGTTTAGCAGGTGTGCGAGATCATGATGGGAACATAGCGTACAAACAGGTGATAACGCCAGTTTTGTTGCTCCTTTCTGCTGATGGAATTCTCGCTGGTGCTCAAGCTAGCCTCTTCTCTTTTCTCCACACAGCTTTTTCTGAAAGAAACGAAAAGAACAGGATGGGCCAAAAACTGGTCTCAGACGACCCTTTGTCTTTAGCCACGTGACTAAGTTACTCAGAAACAAGAGAGGAAAAACACAAAGTGGAAATGTACAGGTTTAAGTCTGTATTTTTTCCCCACCATAACTGGCTATGTTTGTCTATGGAGATTGCATGGGTGTGTGCTCGATTTTATATATATATATATGTGTATATGTGTATATGTATATGTATGTATATGTGTATATGTATATATGTATATGTATATATATATGTATATATATATGTGACTGAAATAGCTGAATCCACTCATTTGAAGGGATGTCCACATACTTTTGTATATACAGTGTACCTTCCACACCCGTCAACACACAGCCAGACTATGATTTGGCCTATCATTCCAAATAATGCCCCTCAGCCAAAAAGTCCCCACCCGCATCACAATGGGATTTGATCAACTATTAGCGTCCGTTGCTATGGCAATGGTGTGATGACCTAGATGACCTTGAATTTTGGAGCTCATTCTTTTCATCCCCACTATGCAAAAAAAAAGGCTGATTTCTGTGACAATTTCGCTGTTTAAACAAGTTTTGTTTAGCTAATCAAATTGAAACATGGCTTCTAACTACTTCTGGGTAAACTTGTTGACATTACAACATCAAATCCATGTCTTTAAACATTGCAAAGAAAACAGCTTGACGCATTATTGTTACTTACCTTACAGATCAGGAAGACGGCTAATCTTCACTCCATTCATATGCACATGTTTTTGATTCATACACTGCCTTGTCTGGCTGTCATGTAACCTACCCTTCCCTTATCTACACTGAAATGATATCATTTCAGTAGCCCTCAATTTGGTATTTATTTTTAATTTTTATCTCGCATATCTCGCATCATTAGTACACCCTTGTGGTTGAATATATATGTGCAGTAACTATTGTAGATCCTCAGATACAACAATGAACTATGTGGAACTAATAAATAGACAGACCGTTCTCTCTGCTACCGCACAGCAAGCAGTACCGATGCACCTTGTCTGGAACCAACAGGACCCTGACCAGCTTCTACCCCCAAACCATAGACTGTTCTCTCTGCTACCACACAGCAAGCAGTACCGATGCACCAAGTCTGGAACCAACAGGACCCTGACCAGCTTCAACCCACAAGCCATAAGACTGCTACATAGTTAGTCTGGGTAGCTATTAGTTAACTAATTAAATATCCATACTGAACAAACGTTTGTATTTATTCTGGATCCAAACTAGCTGCTGCCAAAGCAGCAACTACTCTTCCTGGGGTCCAGCAAAATTAAGGCAGTTTATACAATTTTAAAAACATTACAATACATTCACAGATTTCACAACACCCTGTGTGCCCTCAGGCCCCTACTCCACCACTACCACATATCTACAGTACTAAATCCATATGTGTGTATAGTGTGTATGTTATCGTGTGTGTATGCATGTGTCTGTGTTTGTGTTGCTTCACAGTCCCCGCTGTTCCATAAGGTTCTTTTGTTTTTATCTGTTTTTTGTAAATCTAATTTTACTGCTTGCGTCAGTTACTTGATGTGGAATAGAGTTTCATGTAGTCATGGCTCTATGTAGTACTGTGTGCCTTCCATAGTCTGTTCTGGACTTGGGGACTGTGAAGAGACCTCTTGTGGCATGTCTTGTGGGATATGCATGGGTGTTTGAGCTGTGTGCCAGTAGTTTAGACAGACAGCTCAGTGCATTCAACATGAAAATACCTCTCATAAATAAAACTAGTGATGAAGTCAATCTCTCCTCCACTTTGAGCCATGAGAGATTGACATGGATATTATTAATATTCGCTCTCTGTGCACATCCAAGGGCCAGCCGTGCTGCCCTGTTCTGAGACAATTGCAATTTTCCTAATTCCTTTTTTGTGGCACCTGACCACACGACTGAACAGTAGTCCAGGTGCAACAAAACTAGGGCCTGTAGGACCTGCCTTGTTGATAGTGTTGTTGAGAAGGTAGAAACTAGGGCCTGTAGGACCTGCCTTGTTGATAGTGTTGTTAAGAAGGTAGAAACTAGGGCCTGTAGGACCTGCCTTGTTGATAGTGTTGTTAAGAAGGTAGAAACTAGGGCCTGTAGGACCTGCCTTGTTGATAGTGTTGTTAAGAAGGAAGAAACTAGGGCCTGTAGGACCTGCCTTGTTGATAGTGTTGTTAAGGTAGAAACTAGGGCCTGTAGGACCTGCCTTGTTGATAGTACTGTTAAGAAGGAAGAAACTAGGGCCTGTAGGTCCTGCCTTGTTAATAGTGTTGTTAAGAAGGTAGAAACTAGAGCCTGTAGGACCTGCCTTGTTGATAGTGTTGTTAAGAAGGTAGAAACTAGGGCCTGTAGGACCTGCCTTGTTGATAGTGTTGTTAAGAAGGTAGAAACTAGGGCCTGTAGGACCTGCCTTGTTGATAGTGTTGTTAAGAAGGAAGAAACTAGGGCCTGTAGGACCTGCCTTGTTGATAGTGTTGTTAAGAAGGTAGAAACTAGGGCCTGTAGGACCTGCCTTGTTGATAAGAAGACAGAGCAGTGCTTTATTATTATGGACAGACTTCTCCCCGTCTTAGCTACTACTGCATCAATATGTTTAGTCATCTCAACTTGTCTTAGCTACTACTGCATCAATATGTTTAGTCACCTCAACTTGTCTTAGCTACTACTGCATCAATATGTTTAGTCATCTCAACTTGTCTTAGCTACTACTGCATCAATATGTTTAGTCATCTCAACTTGTCTTAGCTACTACTACATCAATATGTTTAGTCATCTCAACTTGTCTTAGCTACTACTACATCAATATGTTTAGTCATCTCAACTCGCTCAATTTCCACATTATTTATTACAAGATTTAGTTGAGATTTAGGGCTTAGTGCTTTTAGTTTTAGAAATATTTAGGGCTAATTTATTTCTTGCCACCTACTCTGAAACTAAATGCAGCTCTTTGTTGAGTGTTGCAGTCATTTCAGTCGCTGTAGTAGCTGATGTGTTTAGTGTTGAGTCATCTGCATACATATAAACTCTGGCTTTATTCAAAGTCAGTGGCATGTTATTATAAATGCAACATTCAACAATTTCAAAGGTTTTACTGAGTTACAGTTCATATAAGGAAATCAGCCAATTTAAATAAATTCATTTGGCCCTTAATCTATGGATTTCACATGACTGGGAATACAGATAAGCATCTGTTGGTTACCGATACATTAAAAGGTAGGGACATGGATCAGAAAACCAGTCAGCATCTGGTGTGGATCAGAAAACCAGTCAGTATCTGGTGTGACCACCATTTGCCTCATGCAGCATGACACATGGCCTTCACATAGAGTTGATCAGGCTGTTGATTGTGGCCTATTGTCCCACTCCTCTTCAGTGGCTGTGCAAAGTTGCTGGATATTGGCGTAAACTGGAACAAGCTGTTGTACATGTCAATCCATAGCATCCCACACATGCTCAATTGGTGACTTTTTTTATTTATTTTTTATCCATTATTTTACCAGGTAAGTTGACAGAGCACGTTCTCATTTACAGCAACAACCTGGGGAATAGTTACAGGAGGGGATGAATGAGCCGATTGGAAACTAGGGATGATTAGGTGACCGTGATGGTTTGAGAATTTAGCCAGGACACCAGGGTTAACACCCCTACTCTTACAATAAGTGCCATGGGATCTTTAAAGAGCCAGGACACCCCGTTTAACATCCCATCCGAAAGACAGCACCCGACAGAGAGCAGTGTCCCCAATCACTGCCCTGGGGTATTGGGATATTTTTTAGACCAAAGGAAAGAGTGCCTCCTACTGGCCCTCCGACACCACTTCCAGCAGCATCTGGTCTCCCATCCAGGGACTGACCAGGACCAACCCTGCTTAGCTTCAGAAGCAAGCCAGCAGTGGTATGCAGGGTGGTATGCTGCTGGCTATAAATGACAGGTTAGTATGCAGGCCATGAAAGAACTGGGACAGTTTCAGCTTCTAGGAATTGTGCACAGATCCTTACATTTTAGAGTGGCCTTTTATTGTCCCAAGCACAAGGTGCAGCTGTGTAAGGATCATGCAGCTTAATTAATCAACTTCTTGATATGCCAACCCTGTCAGGTGGATTGATTATCTTGGAAAAAGATAAATGCAAATTAAAAGGGATGTAAACATATTTGTGCACAACATTTGAGAGAAATAAGCTTTTTGTGTGTATAGAACATTTCTGGGATTTTTTTCGGCTCATGAAACATTGGACCAACACTTCACATGTTGTGTTTACATTTGTGTTGATACTTTTTGCACTAACTCTTGACTCATCACATACGCTGCTGTTACTGGTTATGATCTATCCTGTTGCCTCGTCAC
Source organism: Oncorhynchus nerka (assembly GCF_034236695.1). Lineage (NCBI taxonomy): Eukaryota > Metazoa > Chordata > Actinopteri > Salmoniformes > Salmonidae > Oncorhynchus > Oncorhynchus nerka. Next base: position 1,297,068 of record NC_088402.1, read on the forward strand.
TTTATCCCTACCTATATGTACATATCTACCTCAATTACCTCGTACCCTTGCAAATCGACTCAGTACTGGTACACTGTGTATACAGCTATGTTATCATTGACTCAGTACTGGTACACTGTGTATACAGCTATGTTATCATTGACTCAGTACTGGTACACTGTGTATACAGCTATGTTATCATTGACTCAGTACTGGTACACCGTGTATATAGCCATGTTATCATTGACTCAGTACTGGTACCCTGTGTATAGTACCAAGTTATCATTGACTCAGTACTGGTACACCGTGTATACAGCCATGTTATCATTGACTCAGTACTGGTACCCTGTGTATAGTACCAAGTTATCATTGACTCAGTACTGGTACACCATGTATACAGCCATGTTATCATTGACTCAGTACTGGTACCCCGTGTGTACAGCCATGTTATCATTGACTCAGTACTGGTACACCGTGTATATAGCCATGTTATCATTGACTCAGTACTGGTACACCATGTATACAGCCATGTTATCATTGACTCAGTACTGGTACACCGTGTATAGTACCAAGTTATCATTGACTCAGTACTGGTACACCGTGTATATAGCCATGTTATCATTGACTCAGTACTGGTACACGTATACAGCCATGTTATCATTGACTCAGTACTGGTACCCTGTGTATAGTACCATGTTATCATTGACTCAGTACTGGTACACCGTGTATATAGCCATGTTATCATTGACTCAGTACTGGTACACGTGTATACAGCCATGTTATCATTGACTCAGTACTGGTACACCGTGTATAGTACCAAGTTATCATTGACTCAGTACTGGTACACCGTGTATATAGCCATGTTATCATTGACTCAGTACTGGTACACCGTATACAGCCATGTTATCATTGACTCAGTACTGGTACCCTGTGTATAGTACCAAGTTATCATTGACTCAGTACTGGTACACCGTATACAGCCATGTTATCAGTGACTCAGTACTGGTACACCGTGTATATAGCCATGTTATCATTGACTCAGTACTGGTACCCTGTGTATAGTACCAAGTTATCATTGACTCAGTACTGGTACACCATGTATACAGCCATGTTATCATTGACTCAGTACTGGTACACTGTGTATACAGCTATGTTATCATTGACTCAGTACTGGTACACCGTGTATATAGCCATGTTATCATTGACTCAGTACTGGTACCCTGTGTATAGTACCAAGTTATCATTGACTCAGTACTGGTACACCGTGTATACAGCCATGTTATCATTGACTCAGTACTGGTACCCTGTGTATAGTACCATGTTATCATTGACTCAGTACTGGTACACCATGTATACAGCCATGTTATCATTGACTCAGTACTGGTACCCCGTGTGTACAGCCATGTTATCATTGACTCAGTACTGGTACACCGTGTATATAGCCATGTTATCATTGACTCAGTACTGGTACACCATGTATACAGCCATGTTATCATTGACTCAGTACTGGTACACCGTGTATAGTACCAAGTTATCATTGACTCAGTACTGGTACACCGTGTATATAGCCATGTTATCATTGACTCAGTACTGGTACACCGTATACAGCCATGTTATCATTGACTCAGTACTGGTACCCTGTGTATAGTACCATGTTATCATTGACTCAGTACTGGTACACCGTGTATATAGCCATGTTATCATTGACTCAGTACTGGTACACCGTGTATACAGCCATGTTATCATTGACTCAGTACTGGTACACCGTGTATAGTACCAAGTTATCATTGACTCAGTACTGGTACACCGTGTATATAGCCATGTTATCATTGACTCAGTACTGGTACACCGTATACAGCCATGTTATCATTGACTCAGTACTGGTACCCTGTGTATAGTACCAAGTTATCATTGACTCAGTACTGGTACACCGTATACAGCCATGTTATCAGTGACTCAGTACTGGTACACCGTGTATATAGCCATGTTATCATTGACTCAGTACTGGTACCCTGTGTATAGTACCAAGTTATCATTGACTCAGTACTGGTACACCATGTATACAGCCATGTTATCATTGACTCAGTACTGGTACCCCGTGTGTACAGCCATGTTATCATTGACTCAGTACTGGTACACCGTGTATATAGCCATGTTATCATTGACTCAGTACTGGTACACCATGTATACAGCCATGTTATCATTGACTCAGTACTGGTACACCGTGTATAGTACCAAGTTATCATTGACTCAGTACTGGTACACCGTGTATATAGCCATGTTATCATTGACTCAGTACTGGTACACCGTATACAGCCATGTTATCATTGACTCAGTACTGGTACCCTGTGTATAGTACCATGTTATCATTGACTCAGTACTGGTACACCGTGTATATAGCCATGTTATCATTGACTCAGTACTGGTACACCGTGTATACAGCCATGTTATCATTGACTCAGTACTGGTACACCGTGTATAGTACCAAGTTATCATTGACTCAGTACTGGTACACCGTGTATATAGCCATGTTATCATTGACTCAGTACTGGTACACCGTATACAGCCATGTTATCATTGACTCAGTACTGGTACCCTGTGTATAGTACCAAGTTATCATTGACTCAGTACTGGTACACCGTATACAGCCATGTTATCAGTGACTCAGTACTGGTACACCGTGTATATAGCCATGTTATCATTGACTCAGTACTGGTACCCTGTGTATAGTACCAAGTTATCATTGACTCAGTACTGGTACACCATGTATACAGCCATGTTATCATTGACTCAGTACTGGTACCCCGTGTGTACAGCCATGTTATCATTGACTCAGTACTGGTACACCGTGTATATAGCCATGTTATCATTGACTCAGTACTGGTACACCATGTATACAGCCATGTTATCATTGACTCAGTACTGGTACACCGTGTATACAGCCATGTTATCAGTGACTCAGTACTGGTACACCGTGTATACAGCCATGTTATCAGTGACTCAGTACTGGTACACCGTATACAGCCATGTTATCAGTGACTCAGTACTGGTACACCGTATACAGCCATGTTATCATTGACTCAGTACTGGTACACCGTATACAGCCATGTTATCATTGACTCAGTACTGGTACCCCGTGTATACAGCCATGTTATCATTGACTCAGTACTGGTACACCGTGTATACAGCCATGTTATCATTGACTCAGTACTGGTACACTGTGTATACAGCCATGTTATCATTGACTCAGTACTGGTACACCGTGTATACAGCCATGTTATCATTGACTCAGTACTGGTACACCGTGTATACAGCCATGTTATCATTGACTCAGTACTGGTACACCGTGTATACAGCCATGTTATCATTGACTCAGTACTGGTACACCGTGTATATAGCCATGTTATCATTGACTCAGTACTGGTACACCGTGTATATAGCCATGTTATCATTGACTCAGTACTGGTACACCGTGTATACAGCCATGTTATCATTGACTCAGTACTGGTACACCGTGTATACAGCCATGTTATCATTGACTCAGTACTGGTACACCGTGTATATAGCCATGTTATCATTGACTCAGTACTGGTACACCGTGTATATAGCCATGTTATCATTGACTCAGTACTGGTACACTGTGTATACAGCCATGTTATCATTGACTCAGTACTGGTACTCCGTGTATACAGCCATGTTATCATTGACTCAGTACTGGTACACCGTGTATACAGCCATGTTATCAGTGACTCAGTACTGGTACACTGTGTATACAGCCATGTTATTATTGACTCAGTACTGGTACACCGTGTGTACAGCCATGTTATCATTGACTCAGTACTGGTACCCTGTGTATAGTACCATGTTATCATTGACTCAGTACTGGTACACCGTGTATACAGCCATGTTATCATTGACTCCGTACTGGTACCCTGTGTATAGTACCATGTTATCATTGACTCAGTACTGGTACACTGTGTATACAGCCATGTTATCATTGACTCAGTACTGGTACCCTGTGTATAGTACCATGTTATCATTGACTCAGTACTGGTACCCCGTGTATACAGCCATGTTATCATTGACTCAGTACTGGTACACTGTGTATACAGCCATGTTATCATTGACTCAGTACTGGTACTCCGTGTATACAGCCATGTTATCATTGACTCAGTACTGGTACACCGTGTATATAGCCATGTTATCAGTGACTCAGTACTGGTACACCGTGTATACAGCCATGTTATCATTGACTCAGTACTGGTACACCGTGTATACAGCCATGTTATCATTGACTCAGTACTGGTACACCGTGTATACAGCCATGTTATCATTGACTCAGTACTGGTACACCGTGTATATAGCCATGTTATCATTGACTCAGTACTGGTACACTGTGTATACAGCCATGTTATCATTGACTCAGTACTGGTACTCCGTGTATACAGCCATGTTATCATTGACTCAGTACTGGTACACTGTGTATAGTACCAAGTTATTATTGACTCAGTACTGGTACACCGTATATACAGCCATGTTATCAGTGACTCAGTACTGGTACACTGTGTATACAGCCATGTTATCATTGACTCAGTACTGGTACCCCGTATAGTACCATGTTATCAGTGACTCAGTACTGGTACCCCGTATATATAGCCATGTTATCATTGACTCAGTACTGGTACCCCGTATAGTACCATGTTATCATTGACTCAGTACTGGTACCCCTTATAGTACCATGTTATCAGTGACTCAGTACTGGTACCCCGTATATATAGCCATGTTATCATTGACTCAGTACTGGTACCCCGTATAGTACCATGTTATCATTGACTCAGTACTGGTACCCCGTATAGTACCATGTTATCATTGACTCAGTACTGGTACCCCGTATAGTACCATGTTATCAGTGACTCAGTACTGGTACCCCGTATAGTACCATGTTATCAGTGACTCAGTACTGGTACCCCGTGTATACAGCCATGTTATCAGTGACTCAGTACTGGTACCCAGTATATATAGCCATGTTATCATTGACTCAGTACTGGTACCCCGTATAGTACCATGTTATCATTGACTCAGTACTGGTACCCCGTATAGTACCATGTTATCAGTGACTCAGTACTGGTACCCCGTATATATAGCCATGTTATCATTGACTCAGTACTGGTACCCCGTATAGTACCATGTTATCATTGACTCAGTACTGGTACCCCGTATAGTACCATGTTATCAGTGACTCAGTACTGGTACCCCGTATATATAGCCATGTTATCATTGACTCAGTACTGGTACCCCGTATAGTACCATGGTATCATTGACTCAGTACTGGTACCCCGTATAGTACCATGTTATCATTGACTCAGTACTGGTACCCCGTATAGTACCATGTTATCAGTGACTCAGTACTGGTACCCCGTATAGTACCATGTTATCAGTGACTCAGTACTGGTACCCCGTATAGTACCATGTTATCAGTGACTCAGTACTGGTACCCCGTATAGTACCATGTTATCAGTGACTCAGTACTGGTACCCAGTGTATAGTACCATGTTATCAGTGACTCAGTACTGGTACCCCGTATAGTACCATGTTATCATTGACTCAGTACTGGTACCCAGTGTATAGTACCATGTTATCAGTGACTCAGTACTGGTACCCAGTGTATAGTACCATGTTATCAGTGACTCAGTACTGGTACCCAGTGTATAGTACCTAGTTATCATTGACTCAGTACTGGTACCCCGTATAGTACCATGTTATCGTTGCTGATGCATATTTATTCCTTATTATTTCACTGTTAGTCTACATCTGTTGTTTAAGAAGCATGTGACATAATATTTGATTTGAATGTAATGTTGGTGTACTAAAAGCAAAGATCAGTTTGACATTAAGGCTTCCTACTCCAAACGTCACCAACATGGTTAAGACTGTACCAATAACACATCTATATTTGAGTATTTCAGCTGAAATCAAACCTACAAAACCATGCAGCACATCTTACTGTGAACAGTTCAGTTTTAATTGGAAAGCCAATGGACGACAAGTACTTTTTAATATTTCAGATACATCTCTCAATATAACGTTGTAAAAACAACTATAACCTTCTTGTAACAGTGTGAATGTTGTGGTTGTGACTGACTGGGGACATTAAGTGTTAAATAGTCTACTTCTGCAGTGAAACAATTCAAAGCCCACTCTTCTACCACACATACCATGTTCTTCTGGAATCACTCCTTCATCCAAATATTTCCCAGAAAATATAGCACCCATTTTTCAACATATGTAATTTTTCCTACTTTTAAACTTCATATAACTATTTTTCTCCTTACTTACCAGATCCATTGTAACCTTTGCTATTTGCAGTCAAGCAGACGTGGAGGTGAGAAGAGAAATGCTTAGATGTTATGTGTATGTGGTGTCTGATGAAGTCAGTTTAGGGCGATGTGTCCACCCATCCTTTTGAAGGGCTATAGTGGCCATATGAACATATACTTCATTATATCCAGGAATTAACATGGTATCTACTCCGGCTTCTTTCTGAAAGACACTTTGTCTTTGGTCTCTTGGAGTTTCTCTGCCAACTTGTCCTTGTTATCCCCAATCCTCCCCGACAGACGATCTCTGGTCTCTTCCATCTTCTCAGAGAACCTGTCCTTGGTCTCCTCCATCTTCTCAGAGAGGCGTCCCCTGGTCTCCTCCATCTTGTCCTGCAGATACTCCTTAACAGGCGGTGGGGTGGTCATGTGGCCATGTTTACGGAGGTACCTGATCGAGAGGGATGTCCCCCCTAATGTCACGGTGTACCTGGCTGGGGTGGCAATCTGGCAATAAACAACATGGACATTGTGGTTAATGTGATTTGTATGATGTGTTTAGATGAATGTGGTGATTTAGCTCTGGGCCAACACTCAAAAGAACTGCCATAGTTCAACATGCTGTCCAAACGTGTAATGAGATGAGCATTCTTACCTTGTACATGGCATACGCAGTCAGTGCATAGCCACTCTGGGAATGCTCCAACAGCTTAACAAGCTTCTCTGGGAATCCAACATACTCCAGAAACGGAACCACATTTATACCCCTAAATGGTTCATTTAATATGGTTAATTTTCCATGACACATCAAGTCAGTCAAGTGTCAACAACTAAAATAATGACCATCACTGGGCCCAGCCTAGTCTGAGCCTAAATAAAGCAGGCCAGGCGTACACCGTTCTGATTAAACAATCAGGGTTGTCTATCTAAATGAGACTCAGCTGTGCCTGTGTCAGCCAGTGACCTCAGGTTGACCAGGGGATGGAGAAAAGCCCATGATCACTAATGCCCAAATGTAGAGGAGTAACAGAAACAGACTCAGAAAAACATCTCACATTGTACATGAATGTTTATGTCTTTGTCCCTTCCTCTCATTTCAGTTTGCAAAGTACCGTAATTGCTGGACTATTAAGCGCACCTGAATATAAACCGCACCCGCTGAATTATTCAAAAATATGTATTTTGTACATAAATAAGCCGCACATGTCTATAAGCCGCAGGTGCCTACCGGTACATTGAAACAATTTAACTTTACACAGCCTTTAAACGAAACACGGCTTGTAACAAAAATTAAACAGTGGCCTACCAAGAAAGTCATTGGTCACTATCTTCCTCCTCCTGTGCACTGAAACCACTGAAGCCATCTCCTTCGGTGTCGGAGTTGAATAGCCTCAGAATTGCTTCATCTGATGTTGGATCGTTTTCATTGTCGCTCTCGTCACTTTCATCCGGAGGCAAATACCCCGCTGAGCTCATGCTGCCCCTTCAACATGCAGCAGTCCAGCCTTTCGAAACCCGTTGATAGTGGATTTTTTGACAATACTCCACGTTGTCAGGACCCACTGGCAGACTTGACCATAAGTTGCTCTTCGCATGCGGCCCGTTTTAGTGAAGGATTTCTCCCCACTTGTCATCCAAGCCTCCCACTGAACAAGGAGCGCCACCTTAAATGCACGATTTACACTGATGTCAAGTGGCTGCAAATACTTTGGGCCATCTGCTTTTCTTCCCTCTGAAAGGTTTGTTGTCTTTTTGCACTGAGTCAGTTCCTCACGCTGCTTTCCAACGTCTTATCATCGACTCATTAAGGCCAAGCTCCCGTGCAGCAGCTCTATTTCCTTTTCCAACAGCCAGATCGATCGTCTTCAACTTGAAAGCTGCATCATATGCATTTCTCCGTGTCTTTGCCATGATGTGAGGGTGACAAAATTACTACTTGAATCAGAATGATGGGAAGTTTTGAGCGCGCTCGATTTACGTCACATTATGTGACGGTGCTCAGTTTTTTTGGCGGCATGAATCTTGTGAAAGCGGGAAAAATCCATAAATTAGCCGCGTCATTGTATAAACCGCGAGGTTCAAAGCGTGGGAATAAAGTAGCGGCTTATAGTCCGGAAATTACGGTAATATTTTGATATTGCTGTACAACTTTATTACTCGTAACTTTCTGCAGCGTAGAACTGTCTGTCCTTATTATGTACTTTGTATTTCATGCTGCATTTTTGTGTTACAGATACTTTTCCCTTGCAAAAGAGACATTGGGACTTCCCTACATAGATAAAGATAAAATCAAACTTACTGCATGGCAGCATAGTAAAACGCCCCGAACCACATGGAGGAGGTGATGAGGTGAAGGGGAATCATGACCTTCCCATACTGCTTTAGAGTCCTCCTAAACCTCTGGACCAGCCCAATGGACTGGTCCCCCAGGATATCCTCCTGGCCTGGGTCAGCCTGGCTATGGCCTTCTTCCGTGGTGGACTTACGGGGTGCTGTGGTCCACACTGCTCCTGATGTGCTCACCCAGCGTGGGCTGGGGATGAGACAAGAGTTCCTGAGGAAGTAGGAGGCCATCCGTGGACCCAAGATAGTGGACGGCTGCACGGTAACTGGGCCCAGAAGCATGGAGCGCAGGGCAGCTGATTGCCACAATGCTCTCTGGTTAAAGAGATGCTGCATCTTCTTACTGTTGCTGCCAAGTCCACCCTCTGTAGCAAAACAACACACTATATTAGACACTTGGTTCCAATGATCGTTTTTGTATTCACACGTTTTATTCAACAACATAGCTAAAAACCAATCATTATTGATGTGATCAGAAAAGTTATATTTTTTCTCAACAATGGATGACATTAACGCGACTAGTGTAATACTTGGTGCATGTTGAATGTGTACAACAGAACAATGCCATAGCTACCTTAGTTGAATAACGGTTCAGTAAAGTTGATCCAGTTGCTGAAATGGAAGACAAGCAAACTTAAGCTAGTTATCTAGGATAACCATCCAACTCAATGTTCTATCACTCACTCATGTTCAATGAACATATATCTAGGTATTGAACCACAATTTCATGTAGCTAGCTCGCTGATCGCTACACAAATCAAAGCATGGATTGCATTAATAGTTTAAAGATAAGCAACACCTTGATCAATTCTGCAATCAAACTTTTTTCCATTATGTAATCCACTTGTTCGTGGATATTTGTGCAACAACAGTTCATCATTCACCATTTTCTACGATTTCTGTTCAGGTCTACGCCTACAAGTGGATGCATACGTCCGATTTCACAGAACGCACTGCAATTGCTTCTGCAACCCAATACTGCAAGACGAACGCAGCATTCCATTGGACTTGTGTACCAAAACTCAATGATCGAGGTACGCACGTCGTTGGCTAACTAGCCGTAGGGGTTAGTTAGCAACATTTTAATTTCATTTAACCTTTATTTAACTAGGCAAGCCAGTTAAGCACTAATTATTATTTACAATGAAGGCCTACCCGGGCCAACCCCTCCCATAACGCGGACGACGCTGGGCCAATTGTGCTATGTCCTATGGGACTCCCGGTCACGATCGGTTGTGATACAGCCCAGGATCGAACCAGGATCTGAAGTGACGCCTCTAGCACTGAGAGGTCTAGTACCTTAGACCGCTGTGCCACTCGGGAGGCCCCAAACATCGCACAACGTTGATGGCAACACACAATGTAAGCCACCAACAAAACGTACATGTATCATCGTATATTTAAATGAACGTACTTGACAATCCGACATGGTGTTTCGTTCTTTCAACCCAGGCTAAAGTTTCGATTTGTCCTTCTGGCATTCAGCAGAAAATCCTCACGTCGCATAAATATTACGTCAAGTGATAGGCCCGCAAGGATTTGTGGGAAGAGTAGCCCAGACATCCGGCAGCTCTGCACCACCAAACGCGCCACTGACGTTTGTTGCGTTTTCTACAAAAATTGAAAGCATCACTTGATCACACAAAACACAATGAAAGCATTTTGATTTTCTTCACATATTACATAATGTGTTCCCCTATAGCTAACAGATAATGTGAGAAAAAGTAAAATTACATAACAGCAGTCAGTCATCAAAAAGCATCCATCGCACTCCGGGCCAGTAGGGGGCGGGATACCGTATATTTTGGTGTTGGAAACTACAAAATGACGACCGTCGTAAACGCTTAATGGCGGAAAACTCAAGTGAGTGTGAACACTGGTTTTTAACAATGTTATGCGGTCTTGTAGCTAAATGTACAGTGCCGTTCGTTAGCTAGCTTTTTTTCCCCATAATGTTTTCAACACGTTGAAATAATTACATTGTACTTTGCTCTTTGCACCAAGCGACTTGTAAAAGTGTGTTTTTCATATGTGCAAATGATGCTATCCGGGATGAAATATTCTTAGCCAGTTAGCTTGCTGCTACTGTAACCAGCTAGCTGGTGCTACTTCCACTCAAACTAAGTTACACATTGTTGTTATTGATCTTTTTCCAGTTCAGAAGCTGCTCATCTCATATACAGAACACAAGCAGCTTTCAACTGGCACTTTCATACTGTCTAACTAGCTGAATCATTTAGATACATTTGAAAAACCAAGTACCAGTAATGTTAGCTTAGAAGATGCATTTCACTAGCATATAACGTTAGCTACCTTGTTCTGTGAAAGTAAATAACATCTCTTGATTTTACAAATTATTTGCAGAAATTTACTGAAGTTGAACGTGCCATTGCAATTATTTTGACAAAACACTCCTGCCAAAGTTGACTCTTCTCTGACCAGTGGAGATGGCAGAGGTTGATCAGGCTGTGGACCTGTCCAAGACAGAGACAGGAGAGGGTGGGAATGGGCATCTGTCTTCCAGTGCAGACCGAAACAGTGGGTCCAGTACAGGACAGAAGTCTACCACCAAGAGGAAGCATGACGATGAGGAAGAGGATGACGGCTCTCCAACTAAGAAACAGGTAAGAAATGGATGAATTAGAAAGGAACTGATTAATTAGATAATTATTGAATGAGATATCAGTGAATCATCTCGTTCTCTCCCCCCCATGTACCAGCATGGTCATGGAGAGAAGGTGGCGACCCACTACAACACGCTCCAGGAGACCGGCCTCGCTGCCAGGAGCCAGAGCAGAATATTCTACATGAGGAATTTCAACAACTGGCTTAAAAGTGTTCTAATTGGTGAGATTCTAAATTACTATTAAAAATGTTTCCACTGTTCATCTGCTAGCTGATTTAAATACAGAAGATTCCTCAGGGCGAGTTTGCACTCAGTTAGTCTTTATCTTTGTGGTCATGCTAAAGCCACTGCTAAATGACTTAAATGTAAAATGTAAATGTCATGATATCTTGTAAACTAGTGGTCCCTCCCATCCTCCCAGGTGAGATCCTGGACACGGTACGTCAGAGCCGCAGAGAGCTGTCTGTTCTGGATCTGGGCTGTGGGAAAGGTGGAGACCTGCTCAAGTGGAGGAAAGGACACATTAGCCGGTTGGTCTGTGCAGGTAGAGACAGGACAATATTTAGCTTTTTTTTTTCTGTCTGAGGAACAGTCAGCATGATTACAAAAAGCTTGTTCTCAACCACATCTAGGATCTTTCTCAGTCTTCCCTCGATTGCTTGTGTCCTCTCCTCGCTGGTGTTCTAAGCAGTAGGTACAGAGGACATGAGAAATGGAGGAAGGCCTGTTGAAAAGAAGCCTTGGGGTGAACTACTGTTTATTTTTCATTTTGTGTTCTCAGACATAGCAGCAGTGTCGGTGGAGCAGTGCCAGGTTCGTTATGAGCATATGAGGAAGAGGGGTCATCCTAACGAGCGTATCTTCTCTGCAGAGTTCATCACAGCCGACTGTACCAAGGTACACACCGACACACCCTCTCTCTACACATACAACACAAAGTGGTCATTTGTTTTGGTCTGTAAAAACTAGCTGTGTCACACTGCCCGGTGTAGAGGCACTGTGTCACACTGCCCGGTGTAGAGGCACCGTTTCACACTGCCCGGTGTAGAGGCACCGTGTCACACTACCCGGTGTAGAGGCACCGTGTCACACTGCCCGGTGTAGAGGCACCGAGTCACACTGCCCGGTGTAGAGGCACCGAGTCACACTGCCCGGTGTAGAGGCACCGAGTCACACTGCCCGGTGTAGAGGCACCGTGTCACACTGCCCGGTGTAGAGGCACCGTGTCACACTGCCCGGTGTAGAGGCACCGTGTCACACTGCCCGGTGTAGAGGCACCGTGTCACACTGCCCGGTGTAGAGGCACCGTGTCACACTGCCCGGTGTAGAGGCACCGTGTCACACTGCCCGGTGTAGAGGCACCGTGTCACACTGCCCGGTGTAGAGGCACCGTGTCACACTGCCCGGTGTAGAGGCACCATTCATTCACAACATTCTTCCAACCTCTCGATACCACCAACATTGCATGGTGGTATTTAATCTGTTTCCCCTCTTTCTTCAGGAGCTGCTGACAGACAAGCTGAAGGATCCTAAGATGGAGTTTGATGTGACCAGCTGTCAGTTTGTGTACCACTACTCCTTTGAGACTCAGCAGCAGGCGGACCTGATGTTGAAGAACGCCTGTGAGAGGCTGAGACCAGGAGGATACTTCATAGGCACCACACCAGATGCATATGAACTGGTGTAAGTAGATACTTCATAGGCACCACACCAGACATATTTGAAATGGCTGTGCGTGATGACATAGTGCACATAACAAATTACTTTTACGTTTAATTTCAGTACTGAATTATTTTTTTTTTTTAAATGGGTTTCCATTGCATTTTCAAATCGAGACAACTGATGCTTTTGTCACAAATTTGGTTTGATTATATAGCGAGTGTGCCAACAGCTGGCAGAGGTTGGGAAGGATACCTACATGATATTATGGCCATTTTTATTAGTCAAACGGCAGTCAAGCATCGCTCGTCATGTCACCAGAATAAGACCCTCAATATTTATTGGAAAGAAGCATCTAGCTCATCACCAGGAACTTTCACCACCCTGTGAAGTTCAACTCAACTTATTTCATCTGTAGCCTTGTAAACTGCATGGTTTCCTGACGAGTCATAGTGGGAGGACTACACAACAACGTGACTCCCAAGTTTACTTAGATTAAATGCTTATTGTCAATGTTTGCCCGTAAAGGGACATTCCACCACTGTTTCTCGAATAATTAATTTTACAGACAGTGTATTTTGTTTGGTTGACATTAGGAAAGTTTACCGACGTGCTCTTTCTGAGGCCTATCGTGACATTTTATTCTTCCAACCATACTTTACTCGCATTAAAAGGTTGGTGGAAACCTGGTTAGTGGTGTGTGTGATGTGATGCGTGTGGTGTGTTTTTTTATTTATTTTTATGGGCATTTACACCATATACTTGATACCAAGGTCAGCTTCAAGATGCCGGCAATTTGAAGAAAAAAAACTAAAAGGTAGCTTGTGCTGATTTATTGGCACATTTGAACCATGTCGCACACTGTAGCTTACGAACTCGGTGGGTAGTGCTAAAACGATGGCATCTGAATTCTGACATTTTTTTGCACGTTCACCATTGAGCCATTCTGCGTAGATTATTAGATCTCTCAATGCCTTGATCAGTGTTTAATGTCTCAGGAACCACTTTAGTGTATGTAGTGATACTCACAGTCTTTGACTGAGATTACTGTCAGGGGCTTGATGACATGGTATCAACCTGCTGGTCTGATGGTTACTGTCAGGGGCTTGATGACATGGTATCAACCTGATGGTTACTGTCAGGGGCTTGATGACATGGTATCAACCTGCTGGTTACTGTCAGTGGCTTGATGACATGGTATCAACCTGATGGTCTGCTGTCAGTGGCTTGATGACATGGTATCAACCTGATGGTTACTGTCAGTGGCTTGATGACATGGTATCAACCTGATGGTTACTGTCAGGGGCTTGATGACATGGTATCAACCTGCTGGTCTGATGGTTACTGTCAGTGGCTTGATGACATGGTATCAACCTGCTGGTCTGATGGTTACTGTCAGTGGCTTGATGACATGGTATCAACCTGCTGGTCTGATGGTTACTGTCAGGGGCTTGATGACATGGTATCAACCTGATGGTTACTGTCAGTGGCTTGATGACATGGTATCAACCTGATGGTTACTGTCAGGGGCTTGATGACATGGTATCAACCTGATGGTTACTGTCAGTGGCTTGATGACATGGTATCAACCTGCTGGTCTGATGGTTACTGTCAGGGGCTTGATGACATGGTATCAACCTGCTGGTTACTGTCAGTGGCTTGATGACATGGTATCAACCTGATGGTTACTGTCAGGGGCTTGATGACATGGTATCAACCTGATGGTTACTGTCAGGGGCTTGATGACATGGTATCAACCTGATGGTTACTGTCAGGGGCTTGATGACATGATATCAACCTGCTGGTTACTGTCAGTGGCTTGATGACATGGTATCAACCTGATGGTTACTGTCAGGGGCTTGATGACATGGTATCAACCTGATGGTTACTGTCAGTGGCTTGATGACATGGTATCAACCTGCTGGTCTGATGGTTACTGTCAGGGGCTTGATGACATGGTATCAACCTGCTGGTTACTGTCAGTGGCTTGATGACATGGTATCAACCTGATGGTTACTGTCAGGGGCTTGATGACATGGTATCAACCTGATGGTTACTGTCAGGGGCTTGATGACATGGTATCAACCTGATGGTCTGATGGTTACTGTCAGTGGCTTGATGACATGGTATCAACCTGATGGTTACTGTCAGTGGCTTGATGACATGGTATCAACCTGATGGTTACTGTCAGGGGCTTGATGACATGATATCAACCTGCTGGTTACTGTCAGTGGCTTGATGACATGGTATCAACCTGATGGTTACTGTCAGGGGCTTGATGACATGGTATCAACCTGATGGTCTGATGGTTACTGTCAGTGGCTTGATGACATGGTATCAACCTGATGGTTACTGTCAGGGGCTTGATGACATGATATCAACCTGATGGTTACGGTAGTGGCTTGATGACATGATATCAACCTGATGGTTACGGTCAGTGGCTTGATGACATGGTATCAACCTGCTGGTCTGATGGTCACTGTCAGGGGCTTGATGACATGGTATCAACCTGCTGGTTACTGTCAGTGGCTTGATGACATGGTATCAACCTGATGGTTACTGTCAGTGGCTTGATGACATGGTATCAACCTGCTGGTCTGATGGTTACTGTCAGGGGCTTGATGACATGGTATCAACCTGCTGGTTTGATGGTTACTGTCAGGGGCTTGATGACATGGTATCAACCTGCTGGTCTGATGGTTACTGTCAGGGGCTTGATGACATGGTATCAACCTGCTGGTCTGATGGTTACTGTCAGGGGCTTGATGACATGGTATCAACCTGATGGTTACTGTCAGTGGCTTGATGAAATGGTATCAACCTGCTGGTCTGATGGTTACTGTCAGGGGCTTGATGACATGGTATCAACCTGATGGTTACTGTCAGTGGCTTGATGACATGGTATCAACCTGCTGGTCTGATGGTTACTGTCAGGGGCTTGATGACATGGTATCAACCTGCTGGTCTGATGGTTACTGTCAGGGGCTTGATGACATGGTATCAACCTGCTTGTCTGATGGTTACTGTCAGGGGCTTGATGACATGGTATCAACCTGATGGTCTGATGGTTACTGTCAGTGGCTTGATGACATGGTATCAACCTGCTGGTCTGATGGTTACTGTCAGGGGCTTGATGACATGGTATCAACCTGATGGTTACTGTCAGTGGCTTGATGACATGGTATCAACCTGATGGTTACTGTCAGGGGCTTGATGACATGGTATCAACCTGATGGTTACTGTCAGTGGCTTGATGACATGGTATCAATCTGATGGTTACTGTCAGGGGCTTGATGACATGGTATCAACCTGATGGTCTGATGGTTACTGTCAGTGGCTTGATGACATGGTATTAACCTGATGGTCTGATGGTTACTGTCAGGGGCTTGATGACATGGTATCAACCTGATGGTCTGATGGTTACTGTCAGTGGCTTGATGACATGGTATCAACCTGATGGTTACTGTCAGGGGCTTGATGACATGGTATCAACCTGCTGGTCTGATGGTTACTGTCAGTGGCTTGATGACATGGTATCAACCTGCTGGTCTGATGGTTACTGTCAGTGGCTTGATGACATGGTATCTACCTGCTGGTCTGATGGTTACTGTCAGGGGCTTGATGACATGGTATCAACCTGATGGTTACTGTCAGGGGCTTGATGACATGGTATCAACCTGATGGTTACTGTCAGGGGCTTGATGACATGATATCAACCTGCTGGTTACTGTCAGGGGCTTGATGACATGGTATCAACCTGATGGTTACTGTCAGTTGCTTGATGACATGGTATCAACCTGATGGTTACTGTCAGGGGCTTGATGACATGGTATCAACCTGATGGTTACGGTCAGTGGCTCGATGACATGATATCAACCTGATGGTTACTGTCAGGGGCTTGATGACATGATATCAACCTGATGGTTACTGTCAGTGGCTTGATGACATGGTATCAACCTGATGGTTACTGTCAGTGGCTTGATGACATGATATCAACCTGCTGGTCTGATGGTTACTGTCAGGGGCTTGATGACATGGTATCAACCTGATGGTTACTGTCAGTGGCTTGATGACATGGTATCAACCTGCTGGTTACTGTCAGGGGCTTGATGACATGGTATCAACCTGCTGGTCTGATGGTTACTGTCAGGGGCTTGATGACATGGTATCAACCTGCTGGTCTGATGGTTACTGTCAGGGGCTTGATGACATGGTATCAACCTGCTGGTCTGATGGTTACTGTCAGTGGCTTGATGACATGGTATCAACCTGATGGTCTGATGGTTACTGTCAGGGGCTTGATGACATGGTATCAACCTGATGGTCTGATGGTTACTGTCAGTGGCTTGATGACATGATATCAACCTGCTGGTCTGATGGTTACTGTCAGGGGCTTGATGACATGGTATCAACCTGATGGTTACTGTCAGTGGCTTGATGACATGGTATCAACCTGATGGTCTGATGGTTACTGTCAGTGGCTTGATGACATGGTATCAACCTGATGGTCTGATGGTTACTGTCAGTGGCTTGATGACATGGTATCAACCTGATGGTTACTGTCAGTGGCTTGATGACATGGTATCAACCTGATGGTCTGATGGTTACTGTCAGTGGCTTGATGACATGGTATCAACCTGATGGTTACTGTCAGGGGCTTGATGACATGGTATCAACAAGATGGTTACGGTCAGTGGCTTGATGACATGATATCAACCTGATGGTTACGGTCAGTGGCTTGATGACATGGTATCAACCTGCTGGTCTGATGGTTACTGTCAGTGGCTTGATGACATGGTATCAACCTGATGGTTACTGTCAGTGGCTTGATGACATGATATCAACCTGATGGTTACTGTCAGTGGCTTGATGACATGGTATCAACCTGATGGTTACGGTCAGTGGCTTGATGACATGGTATCAACCTGCTGGTCTGATGGTCACTGTCAGGGGCTTGATGACATGGTATCAACCTGCTGGTTACTGTCAGTGGCTTGATGACATGGTATCAACCTGCTGGTTACTGTCAGTGGCTTGATGACATGGTATCAACCTGCTGGTCTGATGGTTACTGTCAGGGGCTTGATGACATGGTATCAACCTGATGGTTACTGTCAGTGGCTTGATGAAATGGTATCAACCTGCTGGTCTGATGGTTACTGTCAGGGGCTTGATGACATGGTATCAACCTGCTGGTCTGATGGTTACTGTCAGGGGCTTGATGACATGGTATCAACCTGATGGTTACTGTCAGTGGCTTGATGAAATGGTATCAACCTGCTGGTTTGATGGTTACTGTCAGGGGCTTGATGACATGGTATCAACCTGCTGGTTACTGTCAGTGGCTTGATGACATGGTATCAACCTGCTGGTCTGATGGTTACTGTCAGGGGCTTGATGACATGGTATCAACCTGATGGTTACTGTCAGTGGCTTGATGACATGGTATCAACCTGCTGGTCTGATGATTACTGTCAGGGGCTTGATGACATGGTATCAACCTGCTGGTCTGATGGTTACTGTCAGGGGCTTGATGACATGGTATCAACCTGCTGGTCTGATGGTTACTGTCAGGGGCTTGATGACATGGTATCAACCTGATGGTTACTGTCAGTGGCTTGATGAAATGGTATCAACCTGCTGGTCTGATGGTTACTGTCAGGGGCTTGATGACATGGTATCAACCTGATGGTTACTGTCAGTGGCTTGATGACATGGTATCAACCTGCTGGTCTGATGGTTACTGTCAGGGGCTTGATGACATGGTATCAACCTGCTGGTCTGATGGTTACTGTCAGGGGCTTGATGACATGGTATCAACCTGCTGGTCTGATGGTTACTGTCAGGGGCTTGATGACATGGTATCAACCTGATGGTCTGATGGTTACTGTCAGTGGCTTGATGACATGGTATCAACCTGATGGTTACTGTCAGTGGCTTGATGACATGGTATCAACCTGATGGTTACTGTCAGGGGCTTGATGACATGGTATCAACCTGATGGTCTGATGGTTACTGTCAGTGGCTTGATGACATGGTATCAACCTGCTGGTCTGATGGTTACTGTCAGGGGCTTGATGACATGGTATCAACCTGATGGTTACTGTCAGTGGCTTGATGAAATGGTATCAACCTGCTGGTCTGATGGTTACTGTCAGGGGCTTGATGACATGGTATCAACCTGATGGTTACTGTCAGTGGCTTGATGACATGGTATCAACCTGCTGGTCTGATGGTTACTGTCAGGGGCTTGATGACATGGTATCAACCTGCTGGTCTGATGGTTACTGTCAGGGGCTTGATGACATGGTATCAACCTGCTGGTCTGATGGTTACTGTCAGGGGCTTGATGACATGGTATCAACCTGATGGTCTGATGGTTACTGTCAGTGGCTTGATGACATGGTATCAACCTGATGGTTACTGTCAGTGGCTTGATGACATGGTATCAACCTGATGGTTACTGTCAGTGGCTTGATGACATGGTATCAACCTGATGGTTACTGTCAGGGGCTTGATGACATGGTATCAACCTGATGGTCTGATGGTTACTGTCAGTGGCTTGATGACATGGTATCAACCTGCTGGTCTGATGGTTACTGTCAGGGGCTTGATGACATGGTATCAACCTGCTGGTCTGATGGTTACTGTCAGGGGCTTGATGACATGGTATCAACCTGCTGGTCTGATGGTTACTGTCAGGGGCTTGATGACATGGTATCAACCTGCTGGTTACTGTCAGTGGCTTGATGACATGGTATCAACCTGATGGTTACTGTCAGTGGCTTGATGACATGGTATCAACCTGATGGTTACTGTCAGTGGCTTGATGACATGGTATCAACCTGATGGTTACTGTCAGGGGCTTGATGACATGGTATCAACCTGATGGTTACTGTCAGGGGCTTGATGACATGGTATCAACCTGATGGTTACTGTTAGTGGCTTGATGACATGGTATCAACCTGATGGTTACTGTCAGGGGCTTGATGACATGGTATCAACCTGCTGGTCTGATGGTTACTGTCAGTGGCTTGATGACATGGTATCAACCTGATGGTCTGATGGTTACTGTCAGGGGCTTGATGACATGGTATCAACCTGCTGGTCTGATGGTTACTGTCAGGGGCTTGATGACATGGTGTCAGCCTGATGGTCTGATGGTTACTGTCAGTGGCTTGATGACATGGTATCAACCTGCTGGTTACTGTCAGTGGCTTGATGACATGGTATCAACCTGATGGTTACTGTGTGGCTTGATGACATGATATCAACCTGCTGGTCTGATGGTTACTGTCAGGGGCTTGATGACATGGTATCAACCTGCTGGTCTGATGGTTACTGTCAGTGGCTTGATGACATGGTATCAACCTGCTGGTCTGATGGTCACTGTCAGTGGCTTGATGACATGGTATCAACCTGATGGTTACTGTCAGGGGCTTGATGACATGGTATCAACCTGATGGTTACTGTCAGGGGCTTGATGACATGGTATCAATCTGATGGTTACTGTCAGTGGCTTGATGACATGATATCAACCTGATGGTTACTGTCAGTGGCTTGATGACATGGTATCAACCTGATGGTCTGATGGTTACTGTCAGGGGCTTGATGACATGGTATCAACCTGATGGTTACTGTCAGGGGCTTGATGACATGATTTATAGACTTGATGGCTTGTGTTCTTTTCCCCTTCAGGAAGCGTGTGGAGACCATAGACTCCAACTCCTTTGGTAACGAGGTGTTCAGTGTGACGTTTCAGAAGAAGGGAGACTACCCTCTGTTTGGTTGTCAGTATGACTTTAATCTGGAGGGGGTGGTCAATGTCCCAGAGTTCCTGGTTTACTTCCCTCTGTTTGAAGAGTAAGTGTTGTGACATTTTGGTCAAGTGAATCCACCTGCTTGTGAAAATTGAAGTAGATGTCTTTGCCAGGGGTTGGAACTGAAATTCATTTCCAATCGTTTCATTCTGAACAGAACCACCATTTGGTTTGGCCATTACACTGTTCCGACCAGCAAAATAAAGTACAGTAGCCTTAACACCACACATACTAGAGCAGATGTTCAGACTGCGTACACTAGAATATGTCTCTCAGTGAGACAGCGAGGGCTTTGCATAGGCGCTTTGTTGCGTTTTTTTTTTTTGTGGGACTAGAAAAATACTTATGGAATGTAAAATATTGGTATTAACAGGTTCCCATGCTTTTAAAATATTGGTATTAACAGGTTCCCATGCTTTTAAAATATTGGTATTAACAGGTTCCCATGCTTTTACAATATTGGTATTAACAGGTTCCCATGCTTTTAAAATCACGGTATGGGTGACTTTCATTCCAAGTTCTGTTTCGCTTCCTTAAACATTTTATTTTCCTTTTTTCTGTTCTGTTCCCTGAACTGGTAACCGGTTCCAACCCCTGGGCATAACATTTGTTTTTAACATTTTGTAGGAAGGCAGGGAACTGTCTTGACTTGGTATTTTAGTCATATTGTAATATTAGAAGATGGTGGACAAAGTATGACATGGAATCAGTCATGCACCTGGCAAAACTTGACCTCACAAACAGAATGCTTTCATTGATAACCTCTGTGTTCAATGGTAAATACATTTTGTATTTGTTCTATGTTATGATCCCAAGTGTCACAATGTCTGAGATTCTTGTAAATCTACTTTGTTATATCACCAGAGAGCTAAACTAGTGTGTTCTGTTGACAGGATGGCCAAGAAGTACAACATGCGTCTGGTTTTTAAGAAAACCTTCTCCCAGTTCTTTGAGGAGCACATAAAGAACGACCAGCACAAGATGTTGATGCAGAGGATGCAAGCGCTGGAGGTGGGTCATCAATATACACTACCAGTCTAAAGTTTGGACACCTAGTCATTCAAGGGTTTTTCTTTACTTTTTCTTTACCATTTTCTACATTGTATAATTAATAGTGAAGACATCAGAACTATGTAGTAGCCAAAAAACTGTTAAACAAATGGAAAATATATTTGAGATTCTTCAAAGTAGCCACCTTTTGCCTTGACAGCTTTGCACACTCTTGGCATTCTCTCAACCAGCTTCACCTGGAATTATTTTCTAATAGTCTTGAAGGAGTTCCCACATATGCTGAGCACTTGTTGGCTGCTTTTCCTTCACTCTGCGGTCCAACTCATCCCAAACCATCTCAATTGGGTTGTAGGGTGATTGTGGAGGCCAGGTCATCTGATGCAGCACTCCATCACTCTCCTTCTTGGTAAAATCTTGGTAAAATAGCCTGGAGGTGTGTTGGGTCATTGTCCTGTTGAAAAACAAATGATAGTCCCCCTAATCGCAAACCAGATGGGATGGCGGATCGCTGCAGAATGATGTGGTAGCCATGCTGGTTAAGTGTGCCATGGATTCTAAATTAATGACTGACAGTGTCACCGGCAAAGCGCCATCATGCCTCCTCCGTGCTTCACGGTGGGAACCACACATGTGGAGATAATAATTTCAACTTCTCTGCTTCTCACATAGACACGGCTGTTGGAATCAAATCCAAAATTTGGACTCATCAGACCAAAGGACAGATTTCCACCGGTCTAATGTCCATTGCTTGTGTTTCTTGGCCAAAGAAAGTCTCTTCTTATTGGTGTCCTTTAGTAGTGGTTTCTTTGCAGCAATTTGACCACTAAGGCCTGATTCACGCGGTCTCTTCTGAACAGTTCAAATCAAATCAAATTTATTTATATAGCCCTTCGTACATCAGCTGATATCTCAAAGTGCTGTACAGAAACCCAGCCTAAAACCCCAAACAGCAAGCAATGCAGATGTAGAAGCACGGTGGCTAGGAAAAACTCCCTAGAAAGGCCAAAACCTAGGAAGAAACCTAGAGAGGAACCAGGCTATGTGGGGTGGCCAGTCCTCTTCTGGCTGTGCCGGGTGGAGATTATAACAGAACATGGCCAAGATGTTCAAATGTTCATAAATGACCAGCATGGTCGAATAATAATAAGGCAGAACAGTTGAAACTGGAGCAGCAGCATGGCCAGGTGGACTGGGGACAGCAAGGAGTCATCATGTCAGGTAGTCCTGGGGCATGGTCCTAGGGCTCAGGTCAGTTGAAACTGGAACAGCAGCATGGCCAGGTGGACTGGGGACAGCAAGGAGTCATCATGTCAGGTAGTCCTGGGGCATGGTCCTAGGGCTCAGGTCAGTTGAAACTGGAACAGCAGCATGGCCAGGTGGACTGGGGACAGCAAGGAGTCATCATGTCAGGTAGTCCTGGGGCATGGTCCTAGGGCTCAGGTCAGTTGAAACTGGAACAGCAGCATGGCCAGGTGGACTGGGGACAGCAAGGAGTCATCATGTCAGGTAGTCCTGGGGCATGGTCCTAGGGCTCAGGTCCTCCAAGAGAGAGAAAGAAAGGGAGAAGGAGAGAATTAGAGAACGCACACTTAGATTCACACAGGACACCGAATAGGACAGGAGAAGTACTCCAGATATAACAAACTGACCCCAGCCCCCCGACACATAAACTACTGCAGCATAAATACTGGAGGCTGAGACAGGAGGGGTCAGGAGACACTGTGGCCCCATCCGAGGACACCCCCGGACAGGGCCAAACAGGAAGGATATAACCCCACCCACAACAGTTGATGTGTCTCTTACTTGAACTCTGTGAATCATTTATTTGGGATGCAATCTGATGTGCAGTTAACTCTACTGAACTTATCCTCTGCAGCAGAGGTAACTCTGGGTCTTCCTTTCCTGTGGTGGTCCTCATGAGAACCAGTTTCATTATAGCGCTTGATGGTTTTTGCGACTGCACTTGAAGAACCTTTCAAAGTTCTTGACATTTTCCAGATTTACTGACCTTTGTCCTAAAGTAATGATGAACTATAGTTTCTCATTGCTTATTTGAGGTGATCTTGTCATAATATTTTACCAAATAGACCTGGTCTTTTACTAAATATGGCTATCTTCTGTATACCATCCCTACCTTGTCACAACGCAACTGATTGGCTCAAACGCATTAAGAAGGAAAGAAATTCCACAAATGAACTTTTACCAAGGCACACCTGTTAATTGAAATGCATTCCAGGTGACTACCTCATGAAGCTGGTTGAGAGAATGCCAAGAGTGTGCAAAGTTATCAAGACAAAGGGTGGCTACTTGAAGAATCTCAAATATAAAATGTATGATGACTCTCGGGTACAGACACACCAGTACCTCTGTTATTGATATGACTATCTGGTACAGACACACCAGTACCTCTGTTAATGATGACTCTCTGGTACAGACACAACAGTACCTCTGTTAATGATATGACTCACTGGTACAGACACAGCAGTACCTCTGTTAATGATATGACTCTCAGGTACAGACACACCAGTACCTCTGTTAATGATATGACTCTCTGGTACAGACACAGCAGTACCTCTATTAATGATATGACTCTCTGGTACAGACACACCAGTACCTCTGTTAATGATATGACTCACTGGTACAGATACACCAGTACCTCTGTTAATGATATGACTCACTGGTACAGACACACCAGTACCTCTGTTAATGATATGACTCACTGGTACAGACACACCAGTACCTCTGTTAATGATATGACTCTGGTACAGACACACCAGTACCTCTGTTAATGATATGACTCACTGGTACAGACACACCAGTACCTCTGTTAATGATATGACTCACTGGTACAGACACACCAGTACCTCTGTTAATGATATGACTCTCTGGTACAGACACACCAGTACCTCTGTTAATGATATGGCTCTCTCTGGTACAGACACACCCCAGTACCTCTGTTAATGATATGACTCTCTGGTACAGACACAGCAGTACCTCTGTTAATGATATGGCTCTCTCTGGTACAGACACACCAGTACCTCTATTAATGATATGACTCTCTGGTACAGACACACCAGTACCTCTATTAATGATATGACTCTCTGGTACAGACACACCAGTACCTCTGTTAATGATATGACTCTGGTACAGACACACCAGTACCTCTGGTACAGACACACCAGTACCTCTGTTAATGATATGATTCTCTGGTACAGACACACCAGTACCTCTGTTAATGATATGGCTCTCTCTGGTACAGACACAGCAGTACCTCTGTTAATGATATGACTCTCAGGTACAGACACAGCAGTACCTCTGTTAATGATATGACTCTCTGGTACAGACACACCAGTACCTCTGTTAATGATATGGCTCTCTCTGGTACAGACACACCCCAGTACCTCTGTTAATGATATGACTCTCAGGTACAGACACACCAGTACCTATGTTAATGATATGGCTCTCTCTGGTACAGACACACCAGTACCTCTGTTAATGATATGGCTTTCTCTGGTACAGACACACCAGTACCTCTGTTAATGATATGACTCTCTGGTACAGACACACCAGTACCTCTGTTAATGATATGACTCTCTGGTACAGACACACCAGTACCTCTGTTAATGATATGACTCTCTGGTACAGACACACCAGTACCTCTGTTAATGATATGACTCTGGTACAGACACACCAGTACCTCTGTTAATGATATGGCTCTCTCTGGTACAGACACACCCCAGTACCTCTGTTAATGATATGGCTCTCAGGTACAGACACACCAGTACCTATGTTAATGATATGGCTCTCTCTGGTACAGACACACCAGTACCTCTGTTAATGATATGGCTCTCTCTGGTACAGACACACCAGTACCTCTGTTAATGATATGACTCTCAGGTACAGACACACCAGTACCTCTGTTAATGATATGACTCTCTGGTACAGACACACCAGTACCTCTGTTAATGATATGACTCTGGTACAGACACACCAGTACCTCTGTTAATGATATGACTCTCTGGTACAGACACACCAGTACCTCTGTTAATGATATGGCTCTCTGGTACAGACACACCAGTACCTCTGTTAATGATATGAAGTGAAGGTAACACAGTTCCAATCTGGACTGAAAAGCTGTACTTTAGGTGAATGCAATACAAAGGTCACACTAATTTATTAAAGCAAAACTTTTTATGATTTGATGAACCAGGAATTGTTTCAATGATGTCCCAATAGCTTTTGACATGAGGATTAGTCCGTTCTTCAGATAGCGTGTGTCTGTATCGCAACTGGAAACAAGCCCCGGAGCGACAGCCTTCAAATGGATCATGTCCCTGTTTAGCACCTCCACAGAGAAAGAGGTGTTCTTAACATCCGTAACCAAGGACTCTTTCTGTATCCGGAGTGTATTATAGACCCGCTGAGTCTACGGCCACACGTTGTGACTCAACCTGGCTCAATAGAACTTGGAAGTTGCTGTAATTGTCTTGTTGTGTCAGTCTTTCCCGACAGACAACAAGAACAAGTCATCTTCAGACAACCTTGATGATTATAATCACGCCAAGGAGAAGGCTGACAGCCCTAATGTCAGGCTGCCGTTGGTAAGAGAATGAATGTCCGGGGACCTGTTTTCATATTGACATGCACAACTCCATGACTACAATAGATATTTAGATGCAGTGTTTTCAGTGTAAACTTTAAACCACCAAAGTATGTAGAAAAGATAACGGAACAATATATTTTTCAATACGATCATCTTCGAGAACTAACAATCACCAAGACAGTCAGGGAGAGTCTATAAAACACATTTCATGGCATCCATTGATTTATTGAAAATGTTTGAGTCACTCAGACAGCATAAGAACACTGCAAAAATGTGTACAATTGCAGTACATTTGTTTTAAAACATTACAATTCCATCTCCGCAGCCAAGAGGGCCTCTAAAACCATGCCATTGCCCCCTCACCCCCCCTTTCACCAACTATGTCACTGTTGCTAAAAGAGATCTTAAGGGAAGCACTGAGATGAATACAATGAGATATTGTGTTGAACTTTTTAGCTTTTGTGAAACTACTTTATTTAAAGGTGCAATCTGCTATTTAAATACATATTTGGACTGTTAAATGAATGATATAACCAACATATAAATGCCTCATGAGATTAGTTCAACTGTCCTACCCCATCAGAACTCAAAATACTGCCTTGTTTTCTCTAAGGTAAATCATGAAATTGTCAACAAACACTATAGCCCCCAAACCTGGTTAAAACTATACTTTTCATCTCATGGATGATCAGCCCTTGGATCCATAGATCTGTCTCTTTTTGTGGTTACTTTTCTCCATCCCTCATCTGTTTACCAAAACAAGTGGAGGGATGGGCGTTGTTGTTGGAAGTGCAGGTTGCCCCTTAATGTTAATGATGCATTCAGTGAAAGTTTACACACATTTAATAGATGCATTTCTAATCAAGAGTCTTTCATGGTACCTAAGGACAGTGTTTTAAAATGATCATTCTACTATCTAATACTTGATCATGTTCAGAAACAGCCGTGTGACCATTCTGTATTGCCTCTTGTCTGTTCTGTACAGGGAACATTGAGCAAGTCTGAGTGGGAGGCAACAAGTATGTACCATGGGTTTGGTTTCTAACCTGTCATGTCAACTGCTTCTACTAACAGTATTAGTCATTAGTTCAGAATATAATTCTAAGTATTAATCTACTGTTTCTAATCTAATTTTACAGTGTAATAAATGTCAGTAAAGGCTGAAATGTATTGTTTCACAGCTAGAGATGTAAAGATGAATGTATATTACATAATGTTGACTTCAATAGTCTTTCCGGTTCAGAGACTCAACGCAGTGGTGTTATTAATTGTTGGCTTGGTCGTGGATATTTATTTTATTTTTATTTATTTATTTATTAGGCATAGTACCGTCATAATGATTTCTCTACAGAATCTCGTATAGGACAATATAAAACTTTTAAAGGCCCAGTGCACTCAAAAATGTCACTTTTATATATATATGTCCACACTGAGGTTGGAGTAATACTGTGACATTGTGAAAAGTATATGGTATAAGAGCTGTTTGAAAAGACTGCATGAAATTTCAGCCTTGTTTTGGCGGGGGGTGGCATTTTGGCCTGGTGATGTAGTGGGGTCATCTTTGATATGTGTATATTATATAACTCACATATGACCCATGAATCGACTATCCAATTAATATAATTAAAGTCTAATATCTGATTCCATTTAACATTATAGTAAAACCATGCGCATTCAAGTATTATGCTTTTGCCGACAAAGATCAAGAAATGGTCATGAGAAGCAAATATCAAAGCTTTTTTATTTAATAACTTAGTCAAATGAATGGATACACATACAAAGCATATTTATAGACATTATACACTGAACAAAAATATGAACGCAACATGTAAAGTGTTGGTCCTATGTTTCATGAGCTGAAATAAATTATCCCAGAAATGTTCCATATCCACAAAAAGCTGATTTCACTCATTGTGTGCACAAATTCATTTTACATCCCTGTTAGTGAGCATTTCTCCTTTGCCAAGATATGACACACCTGTCAGCTTCTTGATAATCCATCCACCTAATTAAACAGAATGATTATTACACAAGTGCACCTTGTACTGGGGACAGAAGGCCACTAAAATATACAGTTTTGTCACAACACAATGGCCACAGATGTCTCAAGTTTGAGGGAGCGAGCAATTGGCATGCTGACTGCAGGACTGTCTACCAGAGCTGTTGGCCTGCTGACAGCAGGACTGTCTACCAGAGCTGTTGCCAGAGAATGGAAGGTTAATTTTAGTTCCAGTGAAGGGACATCTCAACGCTACAGCATACAATGACATAGACGATTCTGTGCTACCAGCTTTGTGGCAACAGTTTGGGGAAGGCCCTTTCCTGTTTCAGCATGACAATACCCCCATGCACAAAGCGAGGTCCATACAGAAATGGTTTGTCGAGATCGATGTGGAAGAACTTGACTGGCCTGCACAGAGCCCTGACCAACTCCATCGAACACCTTTGGGTTGAATTGGAAGGCTGACTGCGAGCCAGGCCTAATTGCCCAACATCAGTGCCAAACCTCACTAATGCTTTTGTGGCTGAATGGAAGCAAGTCCCTGCAGCAACGTTCCAACATCTAGTGGAAAGCCTTCCCAGAAGAGTGGAGGCTGTTATAGCAGCAAAGGGGGGACCAACTCCATATTAATGCCCATGATCTTGGAATGAGAGGTTCAATGTGCAGATGTCCAGATTCTTTTGATCATGTAGTGTACTTAATCGTTACCCAGAAATGATTTGCTATTGAGATTAAAGCGGCTGCAAGGAACCTTTTTAATATTGTTGCTTTTTTTAAATTATATGATGTAGGACAGAGTAAAAATAAAAAGCCTTGATTGAGGTTAGTGTCCAAACTTTTGACTGGTGCTGTCTATCTACAGAAATAGGACCCAACCTGTTTCTGTTTGAGTGTTTAATAGCCTACTAATTCTGTGAGCATCAAGCCTCAAGCAACCACATGTCAGATGAACAATTTCACAATTGTGTTGAGCTTGAGAAATAAAAATAGTACCTCCTTAAATCGTGACCATCAAAACAGTTTTTAACATACATTTAGAATGATTTGTTGTGCATTGACTGTACTTAAAAGCACATGTTTAACACCAGTACCAGCATTTTGAGGAGTTGCTCTCACGCTGTCTGACAGGTGCTCCTCAAACTAGGCTGTGTGATAAACAAGAATCATGAAGACTAATGAAAATACACGTGCGCCAATTTAATTCCACTAAATTATGCAACTTAACACTATAGACTGACCGGTGTAATGTATTTTCAGCAGCTAACCAATTAACGGTTAAACGTTAACATCCCATAACCTTACTGTGATTTTTTTTCTTTATGACCATTTGAATAAAAACAAAAATAGTTTCTTAGCAAAGAGCAATTTCTCAAGCAAGAATTTAGCTAGGATTGTTTGGGAGTGGTCTGACTGGGGAGAACTGAGAACTAGCTGTTATTGGCAGAGGGGTTTGGAACTCTCTTATTGGTCTATTAACTAATTTACTGCCAGGTGATGGCAGGTCAAAACTCCATCCCACCTAAACAGGCTGAAATTATAGGCAGTCTTTTCAAACCGCTCCTAAACTAAAAGGGCATTTATCATTTTCACAGTATTATTCCATCCTCAGTGTGGACATACAGTGCAATAAGAAAGTATTCAGACCCCTTCACTTTTTCTTACATTGCAGCCTTATTTTAAAATGTATTAAATTCATGGTTTTCCTTCATCAATCTACACACAATACATCATAATTACAAAATTGAGAACAGATTTTGGGACATTTTTGCAAATGTATTACAAATAAAAAAACAGACCTTATTTACGTATTCAGACCCGTTGCTATGAGACTCCAAATTGAGTTCAGGTGCATCCTGTTTCCATTGATCATTCATGAGATGTTTCTACAACCGGATTGGAGTCCACCTTTGGTAAATTCAATTGATTGGACATGATTTGGGACACCTGTCTGAGGTTCCACAGTTGACAGTACATGTCAGAGCAAAAACCAAGCCATGAGATTAAAGGAATTGTCCGTAGAGCTCCGAGACATGATTGTGTCGAAGCACAGATCTGGGGAAGGGTACAAAAAATGTCTGCAGCATTGGCCAAAGATGTGTCTTGGAACCCGATCGTGACAGAGGTCCTCTGTGGAGATGCGACCTTCCAGAAGGACAATTTCTGCAGCACTCCATCAATCAGGCCTTCATGGTTGAGTGGCCAGACTGAAGCCACGCCTCAGTAAAATGACCACACGCATGGAGTTTGCCAAATGGCACATAAAGGACTCTGACCATGAGAGGCCAGATTCTCTGGTCTGATGAAACCAAGTTTTAACTCTTTGGCCTGAATGCAAAGTGTCACGTCTGTAGGAAACCAGGCACCGCTCATCACCTGGCCAATACCATCCCTACAGTGACTCATGATGGTTGCGGCATTATGCAGTGGGGATGTTTTTCAGTGGCACGGACTGGGAGACTAGTCAGGATGGGGGAAAGATGAATGGAGCGAAGTACAGAGTGATCCTTGATGAAAACCTGCTCCAGAGCGCTCAGGACCTCAGACTGGGGTGAAGGTTCACTTTCCAACAGGACAATGACACTAAGCACACAACCAAGAGAATGCAGGGGTGGCTTCGGGACAAGACTCTGAATGTCCTTGAGTGGCCCAGCCAGAGCCCGGACTTGAACCCGATCGAACATCTCTGGAGAGACCTGTAAAAAGCTGTGTCCAACCCTACAGAAGAATAGGATGAACTCCCCAAATACAGCTCTGCCAAGCTTGTAGTGTCATACCCAAGAAGACTTCAAAGTACTGAATACTTATGTAAATATAATAGCTACGTTTAAAAAATATATATATATTTAAAAAATGTACAAACATTTCTACAAACCTGTTTTTGCTTTGTCATGATGGGGTATTGTGTGTAGATTGAGGGGGAAAAACAATGTAATCCATTTTAGAATAAAGCTGTAATGTAACAATGTAGAAAAAGTGAAGCAGTCTGAATACTTTCTGAATGCACTGTATAAATAAAACACAGATAAATCACGTTTTTGACTGCACTAGGCCTTTAATCAAGAACATGTAAGGCAATATTTTTGGTTGGACCAAATTCTTCTGCTCTGAGTTGAGGTTGTGACACTGCAGTGGCCTGTCTGCTAATGAGTTGTTTTAATTATGTTTGATTAATATCTCTTTAATACTCTTCCAGCACTAGCTAATGAGGACCCTGTTAAATTTAACTCTTTCTTCCATCTCTTTCTCTCTCCATCTCTCTCTCTAAGGCATATACCTGGTGTTTGCATTTGAGAAAATGTCCTGAATGCCAGAGAAGAGAACCCCAGTTTGACAGGTCGACTCGTCAATATTACACTGTTTTTTTGTTTGGTATGTTTGGGGGGGGGAGATTTTTTTTAAAGAACTGACTTGCTGCCCACTGCAGAGCATGGTAAAAAAGAAAAGTAGTTTTAATGTTTTCCTGTTGTGAAATACTATTGGTTTGATTAAGCTTGTCTTGCGTATCCATCCATCAATCTATCCTCTGGTTCTTATTATATCAGCTACAGCCAGACTGGTGTCATTATCTGTAGCTCATATCTGTCCAGTTTTTACCTTCTCTTTATCCTGGTCGTTTAACCTAGTGATGTCTTTTAACTGGAGTGATGTGTATTATACAACGGGCGGGTCTAATCCTGAATGCTGATTGGTTAAAAGCGCATTCCAGCCGGTGTCTATTCCACAAGTTACCACTGGCTGAATCTATGACGTTAGAATGCCTATTTACTCCGGTCCATCTGACTGCACAATCCTGTCTCATCAGCCCAGCCAGGCAATTTATAACCTTGATCTCCACTATAAAAAGCATCTAGACATTATCTCACTTTTTTTTTGGACTAACTTTTAGTTTTCAACAGTCCTTTAAGAGTTTCAATAACATCCTATTTATTATTTAAGTGATAATGCCCTTAAAGCTGGTGTTTTGACGGTATATTGGCACGGTTTGCTGGCCTGAGACAACACACCCATGCCAATATATCCTCCAAACACCGCCTTTGAGGGCATTATCACTTAAATAATAAATAGGGTGTTACTTACTCTTAAATTACATTTAAGGATGCATAGCACAGGCATCAAAGTAGTCATACATTTTCACATTTCAGAATTGCAAATGATGGGCAGCTTTGGGTACTGGCTCCAACACACATTTCTACCAGATTTGGACTATTTCCAGGTAAAAGCCTGTTTCTCTGCAGTCCAGTCTCACTGCTGAATTGATTCTTCAAGAGGATTAGATCAGTGGATCAATGCTAGTTCGAAGTAAGATGACCTTGTAGAGGTATTTTAAGGCTCAACTATGATTCAGGTAATCACCCTGATCAACACATCAAACCTTTATGTAACCCTATGTTGATTACCTGGTGTATGTGTTCCTTCTGTCTATTCTGTATCGTGTGCACTACTATTGACCAGGGCCCATTGGCCCCCCCAAGGAATTTACCTAAAATGAGTTGAATTGAGGAAACCTGTTCCAAAGTATTCCCACAAATAAAATAACATGTGATCGTCTCTCAATATAATCAAGGTATGAAATTATTGTCATGTTCAATTACAATGTATTTTTGGGCCCGCGGCTAAATCTAGTTGTCTACCCCTGATGATGCAGTATATTGCGACATCAGAATTTGAAATTGTGAAAGGAGTTCGCTATTCATGTTATCATATTAATTTAGCGGTCAATATTTGACCAAAGCACTGGTTCCAGTCCAAGTACCTATGCGATTTAGCAAACCCCAGGCATTTGTTGGTTGACATGAAAATAGAGCCCTTTGGCCACACACACTAATGGTGGGTTTGTCGTCAAAATGAGGATGCATGAGCAGAAAATAATCCCATTGGAAAATATGGTGGAACTTTGATTTGAAGGGGTTATTTTGCTTCTGCTGGTCCTGGGGCCCTTTTAAGATCAACGATATAATGAACAGCATCATGAACTTTACCCAGTACAAGGACATTTTAGCCAAAAAACCTGGCTGCCTCTGTCAGGAGGCTGAAACTTGGCCGCAACGAGGATCTTCCAGCAAGACAAAAACCTCAAGCTCACAAAATACACAAAGAAATTGTTAATTGGCCACAAAATCAACAGCAATGGACAACTTAGTCTTCAGACTTAACCCCATTGAAAACCTGTGGTTTGATTTGAAGGGGGCCGTCCATAAGTACTGACGAAGGACATCAAGGACCTGGAAGGAGTCTGTAAAGAGGAATGGTCTCAGATCCCTCCCAATGTGTTCTCCAACATAAAAAAGGCTCAGGGCCGTTATCCTCCCAAGGCGAGGTATTGAAAACGGGTGTTTCCTTGAATGCTCTTCATGCATCCATGAACCAACCATGAAAGCCCTCTGTAATAGTCACTGCATTCCTCATCTACTTCAAACATAGACATAAACATTTACAGTGCATTCGGAATGTATTCAGACCCCTTGACTTTTTCCAAATTTTGTTACATTACAGCCTTGTTCTAAAATGGATTAATAAAAAGATGTTCCTCAATCTACACACATTTCCTCATAATGACAAACTGAAAACAGGTTTTTAGAAATATTAAAATAAAAACAAGTTTTCAGACGTTGCTATGAGACTAAAATTCAATCAATCAAATGTATTTATACACCCCTTCTTACATCAGGTGTACAGAAACCCAGCCTAAACCCCAAACAGCAAGCAATGCAGATGTAGAAGCAAGGTGGCTAGGAAAAACAACCTAGAAAGGCAGGAACCTAGGAAGAAATGTAGAGAAGAACCAGGCTATGAGGGGTAGCCAGTCCTCTTCTGGCCGTGCCGGAGATTATAAGAGTACCTCGCCATTTAAGGCCAGATTGTTCTGGACTCAATAAAACTATTTTTTTCAACCACTCCACAAATGTCTTGTTAACAAACTATAGTTTTGCCAAGTCGGATAGGACATCTAATTTGTGGATGCCACAAGTCATTTTTCCAACAATTATTTACAGACAGATTATTTCACTTATAATTCACTGTATCCCAATTCCAGTGGGTCAGATGTTTACATACCCTAAATTGACTGTGCCTTTAAACAGCTTGGAAAATTCCAGAAACGAAGCTTCTGATAGGCTAATTGACATCATTTGAGTCAATTGGAGATGTACCTGTGGATGTATTTCAAGGCCTGCCTTCAAACTCAGTGCCTCTTTGCTTGACATCATGGCAAAATCAAAAGAAATCAGCCAAGACCTCAGAAAAGATATTGTAGACCTCCACAAGTCTGGTTCATCATTGGGAGCAATTTCCAAACACCTGAAGGTACCACGTTCATCTGTACAAACAATAGTACACAGGTATAAACACCATGGGACTATGCAGCCGTCATACCACTCAGGAAGGAGACGTGTTGTGTCTCCTAGAGATGAACGTACTTTGGTGCGAAAAGTGCAAATCAATCCCAGAACAACAGCGAAGGACCTTGTGAAGATGCTGGAGGAAACGGGTACAAAGTATCTATATCCACAGTAAAACTAGTCCTATATCGACATTACCTGAAATGCCGCTCAGCAATGAAGAAGCCACTGCTCCAAATCCGCCATAAAAAAGCCAACTGCACATGGGGACAAAGATCGTACTTTTTGGAGAAATGTCCTCTGGTCTGATGAAACAAAATAGAACTGTTTGGCCATAATGACCATTTGTTATGTTTGGAGGATAAAGGGGGAGTCCAAATGGACAATGACCCCAAGCATACTTCCAAAGCGTCTGCTAAATGACTTAAATGTAATGTAAAATGTTGTGGCAAAATGGCTTAAGGACAACAAAGTCAAGGTATTGGAGTGGCCATCACAAAGCCCTGACCTTAATCCTATAGAACATTTGTGAGCAGAACTGAAAACGTGTGTGCGAGCAAGGAGGCCTACAAACCTGACTCATGTATACACCAGCTCTGTCAGGGGGAATGGCCAAAATTGATCCAACTTATTGTGGGAAGCTTGTGGAGGGCTACCCAAAACGTTTGACCCAAGTTAAACAATTGAAAGGCAATGCTACCTAATACTAATTGATTGTATGTAAACTTCTGACCCACTGGGAATGTGATGAAATAAATAAAAGCTTAAATAAATAATTTTCTCTACTATTATTCAGACATTTCACATTCTTAAAATAACATACCTAAGACGGGGGATTTTTTTTACAAGGATTAAATGTCAGGAATTGTGAAAAACTAAGTTTAAATATTTAAATGTAAGATGTATGTAAACTTCCAACTTCAACTGTATATATATTGTAGCGACCCGCACAGACAGCTGTGTGTTATGTGCTAGGCTAGGAGGTGGTTGTGTTGTACTGACCAGTACCCGGTGTTCGCGGGGTCCGACATGTCAATCAACCTGCTATCTGCCAATCACGGGAATGCCTGGAATGTTCTGATGCCGGGCATCCTGGTGGTTGGCGGAGTGGCGTGGAGGGGGGTTGGGCATTGGAAGTTAAGACCAGGTTCAGCCTTTGTTCTCTCTCTCTTACGTCTGGGCTTCACAAGAGAAGGTCACGATTGGCTTGTGGGTTATCTGTCATCTATTTGGCGTGTGCTACGGCCCAAACAGTAGCCTGTGTAAAGTTGGTTCAATAAACCGTCAATTCGCAAACTCAAGCCTCTGTCTGGACAATTGTTCATTTATGATCTAGTCAGGTCATTATGTATACACAGTACCAGTCAAAAGTTTTTATGATCTAGTCAGGTCATTATGTATACACAGTACCAGTCAAAAGTTTTTATGATCTAGTCAGGTCATTATGTATACAAAAGTCAAAAGTTTTTATGATCTAGTCAGGTCATTATGTATACACAGTACCAGTCAAAAGTTTTTATGATCTAGTCAGGTCATTATGTATACACAGTACCAGTCAAAAGTTTTTATGATCTAGTCAGGTCATTATGTATACACAGTACCAGTCAAAAGTTTTTATGATCTAGTCAGGTCAGTATGTATACACAGTACCAGTCAAAAGTTTTTATGATCTAGTCAGGTCAGTATGTATACACAGTACCAGTCAAAAGTTTTTATGATCTAGTCAGGTCATTATGTATACACAGTACCAGTCAAAAGTTTTTATGATCTAGTCAGGTCATTATGTATACACAGTACCAGTCAAAAGTTTTTATGATCTAGTCAGGTCATTATGTATACACAGTACCAGTCAAAAGTTTTTATGATCTAGTCAGGTCATTATGTATACACAGTACCAGTCAAAAGTTTTTATGATCTAGTCAGGTCATTATGTATACACAGTACCAGTCAAAAGTTTTTATGATCTAGTCAGGTCATTATGTATACACAGTACCAGTCAAAAGTTTTTATGATCTAGTCAGGTCATTATGTATACACAGTACCAGTCAAAAGTTTTTATGATCTAGTCAGGTCATTATGTATACACAGTACCAGTCAAAAGTTTTTATGATCTAGTCAGGTCATTATGTATACACAGTACCAGTCAAAAGTTTTTATGATCTAGTCAGGTCAGTATGTATACAGTCAAAAGTTTTTATGATCTAGTCAGGTCATTATGTATACACAGTACCAGTCAAAAGTTTTTATGATCTAGTCAGGTCATTATGTATACACAGTACCAGTCAAAAGTTTTTATGATCTAGTCAGGTCATTATGTATACACAGTACCAGTCAAAAGTTTTTATGATCTAGTCAGGTCACAGTACCAGTAAAAGTGTATACACAGTACCAGTCAAAAGTTTTTATGATCTAGTCAGGTCATTATGTATACACAGTACCAGTCAAAAGTTTTTATGATCCAGTCAAAACACAGTACCAGTCAAAAGTTTTTATGATCTAGTCAGGTCAGTATGTATACACAGTACCAGTCAAAAGTTTTTATGATCTAGTCAGGTCATTATGTATACACAGTACCAGTCAAAAGTTTTTATGATCTAGTCAGGTCATTATGTATACACAGTACCAGTCAAAAGTTTTTATGATCTAGTCAGGTCATTATGTATACACAGTACCAGTCAAAAGTTTTTATGATCTAGTCAGGTCAGTATGTATACACAGTACCAGTCAAAAGTTTTTATGATCTAGTCAGGTCATTATGTATACACAGTACCAGTCAAAAGTTTTTATGATCTAGTCAGGTCATTATGTATACACAGTACCAGTCAAAAGTTTTTATGATCTAGTCAGGTCATTATGTATACACAGTACCAGTCAAAAGTTTTTATGATCTAGTCAGGTCATTATGTATACACAGTACCAGTCAAAAGTTTTTATGATCTAGTCAGGTCATTATGTATACACAGTACCAGTCAAAAGTTTTTATGATCTAGTCAGGTCATTATGTATACACAGTACCAGTCAAAAGTTTTTATGATCTAGTCAGGTCAGTATGTATACACAGTACCAGTCAAAAGTTTTTATGATCTAGTCAGGTCATTATGTATACACAGTACCAGTCAAAAGTTTTTATGATCTAGTCAGGTCATTATGTATACACAGTACCAGTCAAAAGTTTTTATGATCTAGTCAGGTCATTATGTATACACAGTACCAGTCAAAAGTTTTTATGATCTAGTCAGGTCAGTATGTATACACAGTACCAGTCAAAAGTTTTTATGATCTAGTCAGGTCATTATGTATACACAGTACCAGTCAAAAGTTTACAGACACCTACTTATTCAAAGTGTTTTCTTTATTTTTACATATGGAATCATGTAGGAACCCAAAAAGTGTTTAACAAAAAAATTATATTTCAGATTCTTCAAAGTAGCCACCCTTTGCCTTGATGATAGCTTTGCACTCTCTTGGCATTCTCTCAACCAGCTTCATGAGGTTGCCACCTTGAATGCTTTTCTGACAGTCTTGAAGGAGTTCCCACATATGCTGAGCGCTTGTTGGCTGCTTTTCCTTCAGTCTGCGGTCCAACTCATCCCAAACCATCTCAATTGGGTTGTAGGGTGATTGTGGAGGCCAGGTCATCTGATGCAGCACTCCATCACTCTCCCTCTTGGTAAAATAGCCCTTACACAGCTTGAGGTGTGTTGGATCATTGTTCTGCTGAAAAACAAATGATAGTCCCACTAAGCACAAACCAGATGGGATGGCGTATTGCTGCAGAATACTGTGGTAAGTGTGCCTTGAATTCTGAATAAATCACTGCCAGGGTCACCAGCAAAGCACCATCACACCACATCCGCCATACTTCAGAGTTGGAACCACACACCATCACACCTCCTCCATGCTTCACGGTGGGAACCACACACCATCACACCTCCTCCATGCTTCACGGTGGGAACCACACATCTGGAGATCATCCATTCACCTACGCTGCGTCTCACAAGGACACAGTGGTTGGAACCAAAATCTCAAATTTGGAGTCATCGACCAATGGACAGATTTCCACCAGACTAATGTCCATTGCTCGTGTTTCTTAGCCCAAGCAAGTCTCTTCTTATTATTGGTGTCCTTTAGTAGTGGTTTCTTTGCAGAAATTTGATCTTGAATAGGAAGTCTAGAGCTCTGTCAGAGTGACCATTGGGTTCTGATTGGACATGATTTGGAAAGGCACACACCTGTCTATATAAGATCCCACATTTGACAGTGCATGTCAGAGCAAAAACCAAGCCATGAGATCGAAGGAAGTCTGTCGAGCTCCAAATCATGTCCAATCAATTGAATTTACCCCAGGTGGACTCCAATGAAGTTGTAGAAACATCAAGTGTGATCGATGGAAACAGGATACACCTGAGCACGATTTCAAGTCTGAATACTACGTTTATTTATTTTTAATTATTATTTTTAAACATTTGCAAAAATGTCTACAAACCTGTTTTTGCTTTGTCGTTATGGGGTATTGTGTGTAGATTGATGAGGAATAGGGGCGGCAGGGTAGCCTAGTGGTTAGAGTGTAGGGACGGCAGGGTAGCCTAGTGGTTAGAGTGTAGGGACGGCATGGTAGCCTAGTGGTTAGAGTGGAGGGACGGCAGGGTAGCCTAGTGGTTAGAGTGTAGGGACGGCAGGGTAGCCTAGTGGTTAGAGTGTAGGGACGGCAGGGTAGCCTAGTGGTTAGAGTGTAGGGACGGCAGGGTAGCCTAGTGGTTAGAGTGTAGGGACGGCAGGGTAGCCTAGTGGTTAGAGTGTAGGGACGGCAGGGTAGCCTAGTGGTTAGAGTGGAGGGACGGCAGGGTAGCCTAGTGGTTAGAGTGAAGGGACGGCAGGGTAGCCTAGTGGTTAGAGCATTGGACTAGTAACCGAAAGGTTGCAAGTTCAAACCCCCGAGCTGACAAGGTACAAATCTGTCGTTCTGCCCCTGAACAGGCAGTTAACCCACTGTTCCTAGGCCGTCATTGAAAATAAGAATTTGTTCTTAACTGACTTGCCTAGTTAAATAAAGGTAAAATAAATAAATGTTTTTATTTAATCCATTTTAGAATAAAGCTGTAACGTAACAAAAAAATAAATGAAGTAAAGGGGTCTGAATACTTTCCGAATGCACTGTATATAGGTTGATACACGTGTATTCACCCAGGACATGAGACGTTAATAGGTTGATACACGTGTATTCACCCAGGACATGAGACGTTAATAGGTTGATACACGTGTATTCACCCAGGACATGAGACGTTAATAGGTTGATACACGTGTATTCACCCAGGACATGAGACGTTAATAGGTTGATACACGTGTATTCACCCAGGACATGAGACGTTAATAGGTTGATACACGTGTATTCACCCAGGACATGAGACGTTAATAGGTTGATACACGTGTATTCACCCAGGACATGAGACGTTAATAGGTTGATACACGTGTATTCACCCAGGACATGAGACGTTAATAGGTTGATACACGTGTGTTCACCCAGGACATGAGACGTTAATAGGTTGATACACGTGTATTCACCCAGGACATGAGACGTTAATAGGTTGATACACGTGTGTTCACCCAGGACATGAGACGTTAATAGGTTGATACACGTGTATTCACCCAGGACATGAGACGTTAATAGGTTGATACACGTGTATTCACCCAGGACATGAGACGTTAATAGGTTGATACACGTGTGTTCACCCAGGACATGAGACGTTAATAGGTTGATACACGTGTATTCACCCAGGACATGAGACGTTAATAGGTTGATACACGTGTATTCACCCAGGACATGAGACGTTAATAGGTTGATACACGTGTATTCACCCAGGACATGAGACGTTAATAGGTTGATACACGTGTATTCACCCAGGACATGAGACGTTAATAGGTTGATACACGTGTATTCACCCAGGACATGAGACGTTAATAGGTTGATACACGTGTATTCACCCAGGACATGAGACGTTAATAGGTTGATACACGTGTATTCACCCAGGACATGAGACGTTAATAGGTTGATACACGTGTATTCACCCAGGACATGAGACGTTAATAGGTTGATACACGTGTATTCACCCAGGACATGAGACGTTAATAGGTTGATACACGTGTATTCACCCAGGACATGAGACGTTAATAGGTTGATACACGTGTATTCACCCAGGACATGAGACGTTAATAGGTTGATACACGTGTATTCACCCAGGACATGAGACGTTAATAGGTTGATACACGTGTATTCACCCAGGACATGAGACGTTAATAGGTTGATACACGTGTATTCACCCAGGACATGAGACGTTAATAGGTTGATACACGTGTATTCACCCAGGACATGAGACGTTAATAGGTTGATACACGTGTATTCACCCAGGACATGAGACGTTAATAGGTTGATACACGTGTATTCACCCAGGACATGAGACGTTAATAGGTTGATACACGTGTATTCACCCAGGACATGAGACGTTAATAGGTTGATACACGTGTATTCACCCAGGACATGAGACGTTAATAGGTTGATACACGTGTATTCACCCAGGACATGAGACGTTAATAGGTTGATACACGTGTATTCACCCAGGACATGAGACGTTAATAGGTTGATACACGTGTATTCACCCAGGACATGAGACGTTAATAGGTTGATACACGTGTATTCACCCAGGACATGAGACGTTAATAGACTTTTTGAACTTTTGAATCAAACTCTGTGCTGATACAGTCTGCTTGTTTAAGTTACCACGGTAGTTAGCCTGTTCTTAACATTTTTACTATGAAAAAGTTCTTATTTTGTAACACTTTTTTTATAAACGTTTAGCGGTCTTAGTTCTTCTGTCTGAAATAACGTCACTGAGAACTGGATCGATTTGTGTGGATTTATTTGCCACCCTCAATGTTGACAAAAACAGATTGCAGTGTCAGCTCTTGTGCACACATGCTCTGGCGCAGCTGTCAGCAAACCACTAAGTACATGGAAACAATGCACCACCATACTCCACAGGCTGCGCTGCTAACCTACCTAGCTAGCTAGCTAAATAAATGTTTTAAAATGCTCTTGTGCATGGCAAATATAATTATATACAAAGACAATTACTACAACATATATTAATACAAATGAAAATGAATATAAAAGAACATATTGACATGTTTCACAGTTAAAAATAGAGGAGCAACAGGACAACATACCATCTCTCGGGGATAGGCAGATGAGAGAGGACGATAAAAGGTGAAGCAACAAGTTACCAAACAATTGGACCAAAACAACCAAGGGTGCACTATCAAACCTGACAATACCCACTTTTTTAAACATGAGATAATACAGTTTTACATACATTTAAATGACAGCAACCTAACTGTGATGAAATAATATGCATACATTGGAATGTAAATTAATACAAAAATAAATGTATCACCCATTGCCCAAGTCCTCTCTGCTCTATCAAACTAAGTGCTGAACTGACATGTGGAATTGTATTAAGGTGGTCATACTAATGATCATTTAGCATTTGATATTGAATTTTAGGGCCCCTTCAGGTGTAAAACATTGAATTTTGGCATTTACTAACAGAGAAACATTTACATTACATTTACATTTAAGTCATTTAGCAGACGCTCTTATCCAGAGCGACTTACAAATTGGTGCATTCACCTTATGACCTCCAGTGGAACAGTAGTGCATCTAAATCTTTTCAGGGGGAGGGGGGTGAGAGGGATTACTTTATCCTATCCTAGGTATTCCTTAAAGAGGTGGGGTTTCAGGTGTCTCCGGAAGGTGGTGATTGACTCCGCTGTCCTGGCGTCGTGAGGGAGTTTGTTCCACCATTGGGGGGCCAGAGCAGCGAACAGTTTTGACTGGGCTGAGCGGGAACTGTACTTCCTCAGTGGTAGGGAGGCGAGCAGGCCAGAGGTGGATGAACGCAGTGCCCTTGTTTGGGTGTAGGGCCTGATCAGAGCCTGGAGGTACTGAGGTGCCGTTCCCCTCACAGCTCCGTAGGCAAGCACCATGGTCTTGTAGCGGATGCGAGCTTCAACTGGAAGCCAGTGGAGGGAGCGGAGGAGCGGGGTGACGTGAGAGAACTTGGGAAGGTTGAACACCAGACGGGCTGCGGCGTTCTGGATGAGTTGTAGGGGTTTAATGGCACAGGCAGGGAGCCCAGCCAACAGCGAGTTGCAGTAATCCAGACGGGAGATGACAAGTGCCTGGATTAGGACCTGCGCCGCTTCCTGTGTGAGGCAGGGTCGTACTCTGCGGATGTTGTAGAGCATGAACCTACAGGAACGGGCCACCGCCTTGATGTTAGTTGAGAACGACAGGGTGTTGTCCAGGATCACGCCAAGGTTCTTAGCGCTCTGGGAGGAGGACACAATGGAGTTGTCAACCGTGATGGCGAGATCATGGAACGGGCAGTCCTTCCCCGGGAGGAAGAGCAGCTCCGTCTTGCCGAGGTTCAGCTTGAGGTGGTGATCCGTCATCCACACGGATATGTCTGCCAGACATGCAGAGATGCGATTCGCCACCTGGTCATCAGAAGGGGGAAAGGAGAAGATTAATTGTGTGTCGTCTGCATAGCAATGATAGGAGAGACCATGTGAGGTTATGACAGAGCCAAGTGACTTGGTGTATAGCGAGAAT
This sequence comes from Oncorhynchus nerka, assembly GCF_034236695.1. Taxonomy (NCBI): domain Eukaryota; kingdom Metazoa; phylum Chordata; class Actinopteri; order Salmoniformes; family Salmonidae; genus Oncorhynchus; species Oncorhynchus nerka. The sequence continues at coordinate 1,340,434 of NC_088402.1, forward strand.
AGGAGAGGGCCTAGAACAGAGCCCTGGGGGACACCAGTGGTGAGAGCACGTGGTGTGGAGACGGATTCTCGCCACGCCACCTGGTAGGAGCGACCTGTCAGGTAGGACGCAATCCAAGCGTGGGCCGCGCCGGAGATGCCCAACTCGGAGAGGGTGGAGAGGAGGATCTGATGGTTCACAGTATCGAAGGCAGCCGATAGGTCTAGAAGGATGAGAGCAGAGGAGAGAGAGTTAGCTTTAGCAGTGCGGAGCGCCTCCGTGATACAGAGAAGAGCAGTCTCAGTTGAATGACTAGTCTTGAAACCTGACTGATTTGGATCAAGAAGGTCATTCTGAGAGAGATAGCGGGAGAGCTGGCCAAGGACGGCACGTTCAAGAGTTTTGGAGAGAAAAGAAAGAAGGGATACTGGTCTGTAGTTGTTGACATCGGAGGGATCGAGTGTAGGTTTTTTCAGAAGGGTGCAACTCTCGCTCTCTTGAAGACGGAAGGGACGTAGCCAGCGGTCAGGGATGAGTTGATGAGCGAGGTGAGGTAAGGGAGGAGGTCTCCGGAAATGGTCTGGAGAAGAGAGGAGGGGATAGGGTCAAGCGGGCAGGTTGTAGGGCGGCCGGCCGTCACAAGACGCGAGATTTCATCTGGAGAGAGAGGGGAGAAAGAGGTCAGAGCACAGGGTAGGGCAGTGTGAGCAGAACCAGCGGTGTCGTTTGACTTAGCAAACGAGGATCGGATGTCGTCGACCTTCTTTTCAAAATGGTTGACGAAGTCATCTGCAGAGAGGGAGGAGGGGGGAGGGGGAGGAGGATTCAGGAGGGAGGAGAAGGTTGCAAAGAGCTTCCTAGGGTTAGAGGCAGATGCTTGGAATTTAGAGTGGTAGAAAGTGGCTTTAGCAGCAGAGAGAGAAGAGGAAAATGTAGAGAGGAGGGAGTGAAAGGATGTCAGGTCCGCAGGGAGGCGAGTTTTCCTCCATTTCCGCTCGGCTGCCCGGAGCCCTGTTCTGTGAGCTCGCAATGAGTCGTCGAGCCACGGAGCGGGAGGGGAGGACCGAGCCGGCCTGGAGGATAGGGGACATAGAGAGTCAAAGGATGCAGAAAGGGAGGAGAGGAGGGTTGAGGAGGCAGAATCAGGAGATAGGTTGGAGAAGGTTTGAGCAGAGGGAAGAGATGATAGGATGGAAGAGGAGAGAGTAGCGGGGAGAGAGAGCGAAGGTTGGGACGGCGCGATACCATCCGAGTAGGGGCAGTGTGGGAAGTGTTGGATGAGAGCGAGAGGGAGAAGGATACAAGGTAGTGGTCGGAGACTTGGAGGGGAGTTGCAACGAGGTTAGTGGAAGAACAGCATCTAGTAAAGATGAGGTCGAGCGTATTTCCTGCCTTGTGAGTAGGGGGGAAGGTGAGAGGGTGAGGTCAAAAGAGGAGAGGAGTGGAAAGAAGGAGGCAGAGAGGAATGAGTCAAAGGTAGGCGTGGGGAGGTTAAAGTCGCCCAGAACTGTGAGAGGTGAGCCGTCCTCAGGAAAGGAGCTTATCAAGGCATCAAGCTCATTGATGAACTCTCCGAGGAACCTGGAGGGCGATAAATGATAAGGATGTTAAGCTTGAAAGGGCTGGTAACTGTGACAGCATGGAATTCAAAGGAGGCGATAGACAGATGGGTAAGGGGAGAAAGAGAGAATGACCACTTGGGAGAGATGAGGATCCCGGTGCCACCACCCCGCTGACCAGAAGCTCTCGGGGTGTGCGAGAACACGTGGGCAGACGAAGAGAGAGCAGTAGGAGTAGCAGTGTTGTCTGTGGTGATCCATGTTTCCGTCAGTGCCAAGAAGTCGAGGGACTGGAGGGAGACATAGGCGGAGATGAACTCTGCCTTGTTGGCCGCAGATCGGCAGTTCCAGAGGCTACCGGAGACCTGGAACTCCACGTGGGTCGTGCGCGCTGGGACCACCAGATTAGGGTGGCCGCGCCACGCGGTGTGGAGCGTTTGTATGGTCTGTGCAGAGAGGAGAGAACAGGGATAGACAGACACATAGTTGACAGGCTACACAAGAGGCTACGCTAATGCAAAGGAGATTGGAATGACAAGTGGACTACACGTCACGAGTGTTCAGAGAGTTAAGCTTACGTAGCAAGAATCTTATTGACTAAAATGATTCAAATGATACAGTACTGCTGAAGTAGGCTAGCTGGCAGAGGCTGCGTTGTTGACTAAGTAGGCTAGCTGGCATTGGCTGCGTTGTTGACACTACACTAATCAAGTCGTTCCGTTGAGTGTAATAGTTTCTACTGTGCTGCTATTCGGGGCTAGCTGGCTAGCTAGCAGTGTTGATTACGTTACGTTGCGTTAAAAGAACGACAATAGCTGGCTAGCTAACCTAGGAAATCGCTCTAGACTACACAATTATCTTTGATACAAAGACGGCTATGTAGCTAGCTATGTAGCTAGCTACGATCAAACAAATCAAGCCGTTGTACTGTAATGAAATGAAATGAAAAATGTGATACTACCTGTGGAGCGAAGCGAAATGCGACCGGATTGTTGAGTGCAGAAGTTCTGTTCGGTAGACGTTGGCTAGCTGTTGGCTAGCTAGCAGAGTCTCCTATGTTAAGGACGACATAAAACTACACACTCTAAACTACACAATTATCTTGGGTACGAAGACAGCAAAGACAACTATGTAGCTAGCTAACACTACACTAATCAAGTCGTTCAGTTGAGTGTAATAGTTGTGCTGCTAATCGGTAGACGGTGGACTAGCTAACGGTGGACGTTAGCTAGCTGGCTAGCTGCAGGGCAGTGTAGACTGCGTTAGGACGACGAAATACGATAATTACGCAATTATCTATGATACAAAGACGGCTGTGTAGCTAGCTAGGAAGAAATTGCTAAGATTAGACAAATCAAACCGTTGTACTATAATGAAATGTAATGAAATGTAATACTACCTGCGGACCGAGTGCAGATGCGACCGCTCGCTCCGCTCGCTCCAACACATTGAATAACACTTCCAACACTGGAACTCTTCCAAGTCAAGGTAAGCTTTTGTTTTTATTGATTTATTGCCACCTGGGCCCGCCAGTGTAACTGCTAAACTGCTTGCTGACTACACTGTACTGTGGTTTTACTAACACATTAGTCTTAATAGCTTTGTTGACTATGTTAATAGCTTTGTTGACTATGTTAGCTAATATGACGACAATGATGTAGGCTGTGTGTAGCGGTTATGATATGGTTTGGCTTGGAAAGTTATTTTTTGCCTGGTCACAGACATCTGATGTGACAGAGTTGTTAGATGCGAGAAGGAATTATACAACAAGCAAGTGATCATGCTGTTTGTATGTGGCTGCTATGAAAGTGAACTGTGTTTGTGTGTGATCAAGGGTATATTCATTCCGCCAATTGTATTGAAAAGCATTTCTTAAACAGAAGCAAATGGAATGAAACAGGCAAACTGTCGTTTGCAACTGTTGGACTAATGATTACATCCTAGATCAGCTAGATGCAGGCAAGAGTGTGTAAGGTGGTATTGAATGTCACTGTCTGTCACCTTGATTACTGACATTTTTCTCTCGACCTGTGCACCTACATTGTAAAATGTCATTCCTATGCCAGGTTGTAGCAACCTCATGATGGGTACAGGGAACAGTTGAGGATCATGTAGTAGCCTAAACCTATTGATGTTACATTGAGCTGGTGAATGGAATATGAATGTCATCCAATATGCTGTAATAGAAGTAAGGCCATGCTCATTAAAGAAATGTATCGTCCTCCCTCATCTTAAACGCCACCAACCCCCACCGCAAGACTGCCAGGGTATTTTTAAATAGGAGGGTTCCAGTTCTAACACATCAGTCAACTAAATGGAAGACCATGATTAGTTTAATGAGATGCTAGGCAGGAATAACATGCACACAGTTCTGTCCCCTGGGGAAAGGTTACAAAAATCCAGTATCTTTCCCAAAGTCTCCAGGTTTTCCAGACATCCTGGTTGGAGGATTCCAGATGTCTTGCTTATTCCCTACTGATTCCAGGAATATTCCAACTGGGTTTTCTGAGAAAGTTACCAGATTTTTGCAACTACCTGGGACAGATGTCGCCCATGTCTGTATTATAGAATGAGCTCCCTAAGTAACAATGAGATGACAATTCTGCACGATGTAGACAATCGTTTTTATTTTTTTTTATTTTACCTTTATTTAACCAGGCAAGTCAGTTAAGAACAAATTCTTATTTTCAATGACGGCCTAGGAAAAGTGGGTTAACTGCCTGTTCAAGGGCAGAACGACAGATTTTGTACCTTGTCAGCTCGGGGATTTGAACTTGCAACCTTTCGGTTATTAGTCCAATGCTCTAACCACTAGGCTACCCTGCCGCCCCAATAACGTGGAGATCTACAGGTAATTGCCTAAATGTAAGAAACACCAACATAAAGTGTCTGCTTTCAATATACTTTGTTTCCCTCATTTACTTAAGTGTTTCCATTGTTTTGGCAGTTACCTGTATTTTTATCTAACATGTTGCACTTTCATGAATAAACTCCAGAATAAACCTCAAGAACAAGGAGATTTTATCTAGATAGCTTTTCCTAACGGCCTTTTCTTATAATCTTTATAGATAACATCTAAATATTCATTTTCCCCTTCAAATCAAATGTTAATTAGTCACATGAATACAACAGGGAGACCTTACAGTGAAATGCTTACTTACGAGCCCCTAACCAACAATGCAGTTTAAATGCAGTTTAAAAATAGTAAAATAACAATAGTGAAACTATATACAGGAGTCAATGTGCGGGAGAACCGGTCAGTTGAGGTAGTATGCACATGTAGGTAGAGTTATTAAAATGACTGCATAGATGATAACAGAGTAGCAGCGGTGTAAAAGAGGAGGGGCAATGCAAATAGTCTGGGTTGCATTAACTGTGGATCTGTTGGGGTGGTATGCAAATTGGGGTGGTATGCAAATTGGAGTGGTTCTAGGGTTTCTGGGATAATGGTATTGATGTGAGCCATGACCAGCCTTTCAAAGCACTTCATGGCTAAAGACGTGAGTGCTATGGGTCGGTAGTCATTTAGGCAGGTTACCTTAGTGTTCTTTGGCACAGGAACTATGGTGGTCAGCTTAAAACATGTTGGTATTACAGACTCTGGCAGGGAGAGGTTGAAAATGTCAGTGAAGACACTTGCCAGTTGGTTAGCGCATGCTTGCAGTACACATCCTGGTAATCCGTCTGGCCCTGCGGCCTTGTGAAGGTTGACCTGTTTAAAGGTCTTACATCAGCTGCGGAGAGCGTGATCACACAGTCTTCTTGGAACAGCTGGTGCTCATGCATGTTTCAGTGTTATTTGCCTCGAAGTGAGTATAGGAGTTGTTTAGCTCGTCTGCTAGGCTTGTGTCACTGGGCAGCTCTTGGCTGTGCTTCCCATTGTAATCTTTAATGGTTTGCAAGCCCTGCCACATCCGACGAGCGTCAGAGCCGGTGTAGTACAATTCTTTGCCTGTTTGATGGTTCGTCGGAGGGCATAGCGGGATTTCTTATAAGCTTACGGGTTAGTCCCGCTCTTTGAAAGCGGCAGCTCTAGCCTTTAGCTCGGTGCGGATGTTGTCTGTATTCATGGTTTCTGGTTGGGAAATGTACGTATGGTCACTGTGGGAACGATGTTGTCAATGCACTTGATGGAGCCGAGGTGGTGTACTCAATTCCATTGGATAAATACCAGAACATATTCCAGTCTGTGCTAGCAAAACAGTCCTGTAGCATCTACTTCATCTGTCCACTTTTTTTTGACCGAGTCACTGTTTCTTCCTGCTTAAATTTTTGCTTGTAAACAGGAATCAGGAGAATTATGGTCAGATTTGCCAAATGGAGGGTGAGGGAAAGCTTTGTATGTGTCTCTGTGTGTGGAGTAAAGGTCATCTAGAGTTTTTTTTCCTTCAGTTGCACATGTGGCATGCTGGTAGAAATGAGTTAAAACGGATATGTTTGCCTGCATTGAAGTCCCCAGGCCACTAGGACCGCCGCTTCTGGATGAGCATTTTCTTGTTTGCTTATGGCCTTACACAGCACGAGTGCGGTCTTAGTGCCAGCATCGGTTTGTGGTGGTAAATAGACGGCTATGAATAATATATATGAGAACTTTCTTGGTAGATAGTGTGGTCTACAGCTTATCATGAGGTATTCTACCTCAGGCGAGCAATACCTTGAGATTTCTTTAATATTAGACATCACGCACAAGCAGTTATTGACAAAAAGACACACACCCTCACCCCTGGTCTAGATGTAGCTGCTCTGTCCTGCTCTGTCCTGCTCTGTCCTGCTGTGTCCTGCTGTGTCCTGCTCTGTCCTGCTGTGTCCTGCTCTGTCCTGCTCTGTCCTGCTGTGTCCTGCTGTGTCCTGCTCTGTCCTGCTCTGTCCTGCTGTGTCCTGCTCTGTCCTGCTCTGTCCTGCTCTGTCCTGCTGTGTCCTGCTCTGTCCTGCTGTGTCCTGCTCTGTCCTGCTGTGTCCTGCTCTGTCCTGCTCTGTCCTGCTCTGTCCTGCTCTGTCCTGCTGTGTCCTGCTCTGTCCTGCTCTGTCCTGCTGTGTCCTGCTCTGTCCTGCTCTGTCCTGCTGTGTCCTGCTGTGTCCTGCTGTGTCCTGCTCTGTCCTGCTCTGTCCTGCTGTGTCCTGCTCTGTCCTGCTGATGCACAGAGAAGTCAGCTCTATATGATCTGTGTCGTCGTTCAGACATGTCTCACTGAAACACAAGATATTACAGTTAATGTCCCGTTGGTAGGAGAGTCTTAATCGTAGATCATCCAGTTTATTTTCCAATGATTGCACATTGGCCAATAATACTCGTCAGCTAATTTTTTTAAAGGCACCCTGCCCTCCTCCTTTTCTTCATGCTGATGATGGGGATTTGGGCCTTGTCAAAGCAGGATATCCTTTGCGTCGGACTCATTAAAGAAAAAAATCTTTGTCCAGTTTGAGGTGAATAATCGCTGTTCTGATGTCCAGAAGCTCTTTTCGATCATAAGAGACGATAGCATCGACATTATCTACAAAATGAGTTACAAACAATGAGAAAAACAAACAAAATAGCACAGTTGATTAGTAGCCCGTAAAATGGTAGCCATCCCCTCCGGCACCATTATGGATGTATTGATTGTTAGCTTGTGGTGGCTAAGATTAGTTGAAGTTTGTAGTGGCTGTTTAAAAGAAAACTGAACATTAGATTACAGTCCATCGACAACTTTCAGGGTGAGCAACCATCTAACATCAAGTTGTATAATAGTGAACTGCAAGTCCTAAACATTCTACAAAGCAATACAAATATTAACAAATGTCAATTAGAGGCTTAGAATGTCTGAATATAAACTTCAGGTTATAACATGTGGCCCATGTAATAAACATCAAGTATCATAACTACAACAAAAAGAGAAGAACGAGAAAGACAATGTGAAGAAGTGTAACGGATATGAAATGGCTAGCTTAGTTAGCGGTGGTGTGCGCTAAATAGCGTTTCAATCGGTGACGTCACTTGCTCTGAGACCTTGAAGTAGTAGTTCCCCTTGCTCTGCAAGGGCCGCGGCTTTTGTGGAGCGATGGGTAACGATGCTTCGTGGGTGACTGTTGTCGATGTGTGCAGAGGGTCCCTGGTTTGCGCCCGGGTAAGGGCGAGGGGACGGTCTAAAGTTATACTGTTACATTGGTGCCGTGACCCGGATCACTGGTTGCTGCGGAAAAGGAGGAGGTCAAAAGGGGGGTGAGTGTAACGGATGTGAAACGGCTAGCTTAGTTAGCGGTGCGCGCTAAATAGTGTTTCAGAAGCATGTTGAATGTCCGCTCCTCAGTGCAGATAAAATATTTTGCTCTCTGGAAAGACTCGTAGCTAGCGTTCAATGCTACCGATTGTGTTGGAATTATTGTGTACTTAAACAAGCATACACTGTTTGCCCACTTGACAAATGTTGCAGCTTCTCAAATGAAAGAATGTGACTGGGGGATAACATAGTGGTTCTTCCTGTAAAAGTTGCGTCATACTGCAACACACCTTGCCTGCTGCCGCACAATTCTATGACATGTTATTTACAGTGCCTTGCGAAAGTATTCGGCCCCCTTGAACTTTGCGACCTTTTGCCACATTTCAGGCTTCAAACATAAACATATAAAACTGTATTTTTTTGTGAAGAATCAACAACAAGTGGGACACAATCATGAAGTGGAACGACATTTATTGGATATTTCAAACTTTTTTAACAAATCAAAAACGGAAAAATTGGGCGTGCAAAATTATTCAGCCCCTTTACTTTCAGTGCAGCAAACTCTCTCCAGAAGTTCAGTGAGGATCTCTGAATGATCCAATGTTGACCTAAATGACTAATGATGATAAATACAATCCACCTGTGTGTAATCAAGTCTCCGTATAAATGCACCTGCACTGTGATAGTCTCAGAGGTCCGGATAACCAAAACATTTTAAAGACTCAAAGAATATTGGTACTTATTTTGATCCAAAGCCACTCTGACGAGTATTATTGGCCAAGAGTCACTCAGCTTTATGTAGGTGCCGAGGCTATATGACTGCGCCATCAACTTCATTATTTAGCAGACATCACTTGCTGCTTATATTCAGTCAACACATATCTTAAGAACATCATGGAATATAATTTAACATTTTTGTTTATCTTACAATAAAAACTTCAGTGTAACAGTTTCAGTAATTAATACTGACGAGTAGACGCAAAAATGTTATGCACGCCTCTTGGAGGGAACGCAACACCCTGCTACACTCAACTCCCCGTGGAGTGAAAGAGGTATGTGACTGCAGGTAAGGCAGAGAATTTTACCATTAACAGGGAATTTATTCCTTCACAAGGTAATTCAGGGAAAAGGGTCTGGACGGAACCAAAGCAAAGAAAGTAAAAGTTAGAGTCCCCTCTCCTACCTACCCACAACTTACCTAACTAGCACTAACCAAAATACAGGGGATGGTCCGCCCAGGTCTTACCTAGTGCATAGACAGAGTACATACTACGGGTATATGTATGCCCACAGGCCTCTTGCCTAAGCACTCCCAAGGTGCCTTCCCCTTCCCCCCGGGGAACAAATGAAACAGAATGATAGTACATACTACGGGTATATGTATGCCCACAGGCCTCTTGCCTAAGCACTCCCAAGGTGCCTTCCCCTTCCCTCCGGGAACAAATGAAACAGAATACAAATGTAAGTAAACAACTTCAATAATCAAAAACACTGCGTCCTATTGGCACACACATACCTCAGATGCAGCAGCTACAAAATACTTAACATGTCGTGGAAATTTCCTGTATTACCAAATCATGAGAGAGCAAACCACACACAAGTCAGTTATCATAAAGTCCATCTTTAATTATATGAGCTTCACCATAGCCCTGTGACTCTCAGATCAATTCAGTGTCATAAATTAATTCTCTGAGAGTCCTTACATATTGGCAACTGAGATCCTTTATAGCAAAGACACACATAGCTAGACAGAATTGGCTATACATTATCGTTCAGTTTGGTCTCCTAAACTAAGTTCTTATCTCGTTCTTGGTACCACTTAGAACCAAAAACATTACCTCATCCAATGGCATATATCAAATACACCCCCTCCTGGACAAGATCAGAAAAGACAGTGAGCCTCCTAGGTCATATACTAAATCAAGATAAAGGCAACCTCAGAGGGGACATGTAAATAGTTAGACACTTTCCCATAAGAAGACAGGCCTGACCTCTCTCCTCTCTGGGGCCCAATGTGACTAAGCCCTGGCAGAGCAGGGATAACTGCAAACTGCCAACAGTATTATCCGAAAGAAGACATTCTAATGACAAATATCTCACATAAGCATTATTATATAAATACAACATATTATTTATCAATGTTACTAATCAATGTAACTGATTCTGCTACTACATATGATTCCATATGTGTTATTTCATAGTTTTGATGACTTCACTATTATTCTACAATGTAGAAAATATAAAAAATGAAGAAAAACCCTTGAATGAGTAAGTGTTCTAAAACGTTTGACCGGTAGTGTATTTTGTACATAATGTTGCTGCTACCGTCTCTTATGACCAAAAATAACTTCTGGACAGCAGAACGACTCCGACGAGAAAGATATCCTGCTCTCCCAGGAACTGGCCCAGATCCCTGTCATTTGTGTGAAGGAAAGACTGAGGAAAAGGCTGCCTTTTGAGAATCCGTAGGCAAGCGAATAGACTCCGACTGCCATTCATTTTACTTGCTAACATGCAATCATTGGAAAATAAAATGGATGATCTACAATTGCGATTATCCTACCAATGGGGCATTAAAACTTTCATGCATGTTTCAGGGTTACTTACCTTGAAGCGAGCATTGAAGTAATTTAGCTCGTCTGGTAGGCTCGTGTCACTGGGCATCTCGCGGCTGTGCTTCCCTTTGTAGTTTATAATAGTTTGCAAGCCCTGCCACATCCGACCAGTGTCGGAGCCAGTTATGTACGATTCAATCTAGAAGCCATGTATTACAGGCAACATCCACACTGAGCTAAAGGGTAGAGCTACCACTTTCAAGGAGTGGGACACTAACCTGGAAGCTTTTAAGAAATCCCGCTATGCCCTCCGACGAACCATCAAACAGTCCTGTAGCTTAGCATCTGTTTCATCTGACCACTTTCTTATTGACCGAGTCACTGTTTCTTCCTGCTTTAGTTTTTGTTTGTAAGCAGGAATCAGGAGGATAGAATTATGGTCAGATTTGCCAAATGGAGGGCGAGGGAGTTATTTGTATGCGTTTCTGTGTGGGAGTAAAGGTGGTCTAGAGTTTTTTTCCCTCTGGTTGCACATGTAACATGCTGGTAGAAATTAGGTAAAATGGATTTGAGTTTTCCTGCATTAATGAGTGCTTTCCTGTTTACTTATGGCTCATTGAGTGAGGTCTTAGTGCCAGCATCGGTTTGTGGTGGTATGTAGACAGCTACGAAAACTCTCTTGGTAAATAGTGTGGTCTACAGTTTATCGTGAGATACGAGCAAACCTTGAGACTTCCTTAGATTTCGTGCATCAGCTGTTGTTTTACATAGACCGTCTCCCCTTGTTTTACCAGGGGTGGCTGTTCTATCCTGCCGAAAAATCTTAAAACCTGCCAGCTGTATGTTTTTTATGTTGTCGTTCAGCCACGACTTGGTGAAACATAAGATATTACAGTTTTTAATGTCCCATTGGTAGGATATACGTGATAGTAGTTTGTCTATTTTATTATTGATTGATTGTACGTTGGCTAATAGGACAGATGGTAAAGGTAGAATACCCTCTCGGCGACGGATCCTCACAAGGATCTTCATCCACGATACCTCCATCTCTTTCTCCTGCGAATTACGGGGATGAGGGCCTTGTCGGGCATCTGATGTAAATCCTTCCCATCCAACTCGTTGAAGAAAAAGTATTCCTCCAGTATGGGGTGAATAATCGCTGTCCTGATATCTAGAAGCTGTTTTCACAGAGGCAGAAACATTATGTAGAAAATAACCTACAAATAAAGCAAAAAAAAATAAAAAATAAATCATAAACTCTTCAAAATTCACAAATGAAAACTAGTTTGATAATGTAATAACATTCTATGAATAAGAGGTGTATGTTTCTGAATTGCTTTTGGCTAGAAGGGATCCAGCTTTTGTCAAATGAATGTCAAAAGTAAAAAATAATTTCTTCATTTTAGATAACCCTAACCCTTATCCTAACCTTAACCTAACTATCCAAACCTGCTGCATAAATTCTCCTAATCTGCTACGAAAAGTGAAATGTGATGTTAATTTGGCAAATTTGACCGGATCCTCCTAGCCACGACCGGTTTTTGCCTGACATGTTAATCGACGTCCTTCAGCACTAACCAGAGCAATGTTGTTTGTTTTTCCTCCCCTTTCCCGCAATGGAATTTATTTTTCTTGTTCAATGCCCTGCCAGTAGGTGGCTGCAGTTCACCATTAAACCTCAAAGAAGAAGAAGACTGTACAACCTTAATGTTTAGAGGTGTTGCATGAGGGACTGAAAGGGGACCCATGTAACATGCTGGATTGATTGAGTTGCTGAGACTGCTTAGCCTTGTTCAGGAGGAGGTCTGACATGGAAATTGATTTCCATTGTGTCTTTAGCATTGTAGGTCCTGTTCTGGCTCTTGTAGTGAGAAAGGAAGAATGGCCTCCTGGGTGGCGCAGTGTTTAAGGGCGCTGTACTGCAGCGCCAGCTGTGCCATCAGAGTCCCTGGGTTCGCGCCCAGGCTCTGTCGTAACCGGCTGTGACCGGGAGGTCCGTGGGGCGACGTACAATTGGCCTAGCGTCGTCCGGGTTAGGGAGGGCTTGGTCGGTTGGGATGTCCTTGTCTCATCGCGCACCAGTGACTCCTGTGGCGGGCCGGGCGCAGTGCGCGCTAACCAAGGTTGCCAGGTGCACGGTGTACCCTCCGACACATTGGTGCGGCTGGCTTCCGGGTTGGATGTGCGCTGTGTTAAGAAGCAGTACGGCTGGTTGGGTTGTGTATCAGAGGATGCATGACTTTCAACCTTCGTCTCTCCCGAGCCCGTACGGGAGAAAGGAAGAATGCAGAAAGGGAAGAAGATGTAGTCCGTAAAGCGTAAAAACAACAGATCTCCCAAAGCAGGGTTTGATAGAGCAGGTAGGGAAGTCGATGATTTTTGCTATCTGGGAACCTATCCGGGAACCCTCCCAGGTTTAACTCCAGAAGAGTTATAGTGTGTGTTGAGTGGCAGTGTGCCAACCTCCCAGGTTTAACTCCAGAAGAGTTATAGTGTGTGTTGAGTTACAGGGTGCCAACCTCCCAGGTTTAACTCCAGAAGAGTTACAGGGTGCCAACCTCCCAGGTTTAACTCCAGAAGAGTTACAGGGTGTGTTGAGTGGCAGTGTGCCTACCTCCCAGGTTTAACTCCAGAAGAGTTACAGGGTGCCAACCTCCCAGGTTTAACTCCAGAAGAGTTATAGTGTGTGTTGAGTGGCAGTGTGTCAACCTCCCAGGTTTAACTCCAGAAGAGTTATAGTGTGTGTTGAGTGGCAGTGTGTCAACCTCCCAGGTTTAACTCCAGAAGAGTTATAGTGTGTGTTGAGTGGCAGGGTGCCAACCTCCCAGGTTTAACTCCAGAAGAGTTATAGTGTGTGTTGAGTGGCAGTGTGCCAACCTCCCAGGTTTAACTCCAGAAGAGTTATAGTGTGTGTTGAGTGGCAGTGTGCCAACCTCCCAGGTTTAGCTTCAGAAGAGTTATAGTGTGTGTTGAGTGGCAGTGTGCCAACCTCCCAGGTTTAGCTTCAGAAGAGTTGCAGTGTATGTTGAGTGGCAGTGTGCCAACCTCCCAGGTTTAGCTTCAGAAGAGTTGCAGTGTATGTTGAGTGGCAGTGTGCCAACCTCCCAGGTTTAACTCCAGAAGATTTATAGTGTGTGTTGAGTGGCAGTGTGCCAACCTCCCAGGTTTAGCTTCAGAAGAGTTATAGTGTGTGTTGAGTGGCAGTGTGCTAACCTCCCAGGTTTAACTCCAGAAGAGTTATAGTGTGTGTTGAGTGGCAGTGTGCCAACCTCCCAGGTTTAACTCCAGAAGATTTATAGTGTGTGTTGAGTGGCAGTGTGCCAACCTCCCAGGTTTAGCTTCAGAAGAGTTATAGTGTGTGTTGAGTGGCAATGTGCCAACCTCCCAGGTTTAACTCCAGAAGAGTTATAGTGTGTGTTGAGTGGCAGTGTGCCAACCTCCCAGGTTTAACTCCAGAAGAGTTATAGTGTGTGTTGAGTTACAGGGTGCCAACCTCCCAGGTTTAACTCCAGAAGAGTTATAGTGTGTGTTGAGTGGCAGTGTGCCAACCTCCCAGGTTTAACTCCAGAAGAGTTATAGTGTGTGTTGAGTGGCAGTGTGTCAACCTCCCAGGTTTAACTCCAGAAGAGTTACAGGGTGTGTTGAGTGGCAGTGTGCCAACCTCCCAGGTTTAACTCCAGAAGAGTTATAGTGTGTGTTGAGTGGCAGTGTGCCAACCTCCCAGGTTTAACTCCAGAAGAGTTATAGTGTGTGTTGAGTGGCAGTGTGCCAACCTCCCAGGTTTAACTCCAGAAGAGTTATAGTGTGTGTTGAGTGGCAGTGTGCCAACCTCCCAGGTTTAACTCCAGAAGAGTTATAGTGTGTGTTGAGTGGCAGTGTGCCAACCTCCCAGGTTTAACTTCAGAAGAGTTGCAGTGTGTGTTGAGTGGCAGTGTGCCAACCTCCCAGGTTTAACTTCAGACGAGTTACAGGGTGTGTTGAGTGGCAGCGTGCCAACCTCCCAGGTTTAACTTCAGAAGAGTTGCAGTGTATGTTGAGTGGCAGTGTGCCAACCTCCCAGGCTGCCAGCCTGGTGTAGGAGCAGATAGGTTCAAGTAGTGGGTTTTAATGACTGTAGGGTTAGTCGGAAGGGTGGTTCTTTCCTATTTTCCCCTTTTGTTTCACAAAGTGTAATGGATTTACCGTAATTTCCGGACTATAAGCCGCTACTTTATTCTGACGCTTTGAACCTTGCGGTTTATACAATCACGCTGCTAATTTATGGATTTTTCCCGCTTTCACAAGATTCATGCCGCCAAAAAACTGAGCACGGAGAAATGCATATGATGCAGCTTTCAAGTTGAAGGCGATCGATCTGGCTGTTGGAAAAGGAAATAGAGCTGCTGCACGGGAGCTTGGCCTTAATGAGTCGATGATAAGACGTTGGAAAGCAGCGTGAGGAACTGACTCAGTGCAAAAAGACAACAAAAGCTTTCAGAGGGAAGAAAAGCAGATGGCCCAAAGTATTTGCAGCCACTCGACATCAGTCTAAATCGTGCATTTAAGGTGGCGCTCCTTGTTCAGTGGGAGGCTTGGATGCATGCGAAGAGCAACTTATGGTCAAGTCTGCCAGTGGGTCCTGACAACGTGGAGTATTGTCAAAAAATCCACTATCAACGGGTTTCGAAAGGCTGGACTGCTGCGTGTTGAAGGGGCAGCATGAGCTCAGCGGGGTATTTGCCTCTGGATGAAAGTGACGAGAGCGACAATGAAAACGATCCAACATCAGATGAAGCAATTCTGAGGCTATTCAACTCCGACACCGAAGGAGATGACTTCAGTGGTTTCAGTGCACAGGAGGAGGAAGATAGTGACCAATGACTTTCTTGGTAGGCCACTGTTTAATTTTTGTTACAAGCTGTGTTTCGTTAAAGCCTATTTATTTTTGTTACAAGCCGTGTTTCGTTTAAAGGCTGTGTAAAGTTCATTTGTTTCAATGTACCGGTAGGCACCTGCGGCTTATAGACATGTTTCAATGTACCGGTAGGCACCTGGCTTATAGACATGTTTCAATGTACCGGTAGGCACCTGCGGCTTATAGACATGTTTCAATGTACCGGTAGGCACCTGGCTTATAGACATGTTTCAATGTACCGGTAGGCACCTGCGGCTTATAGACATGTTTCAATGTACCGGTAGGCACCTGGCTTATAGACATGTTTCAATGTACCGGTAGGCACCTGCGGCTTATAGACATGTTTCAATGTACCGGTAGGCACCTGCGGCTTATAGACATGTTTCAATGTACCGGTAGGCACCTGGCTTATAGACATGTTTCAATGTACCGGTAGGCACCTGGCTTATAGACATGTTTCAATGTACCGGTAGGCACCTGGCTTATAGACATGTTTCAATGTACCGGTAGGCACCTGGCTTATAGACATGTTTCAATGTACCGGTAGGCACCTGGCTTATAGACATGTTTCAATGTACCGGTAGGCACCTGGCTTATAGACATGTTTCAATGTACCGGTAGGCACCTGCGGCTTATAGACATGTTTCAATGTACCGGTAGGCACCTGGCTTATAGACATGTTTCAATGTACCGGTAGGCACCTGGCTTATAGACATGTTTCAATGTACCGGTAGGCACCTGCGGCTTATAGACATGTTTCAATGTACCGGTAGGCACCTGGCTTATAGACATGTGCGGCTTATTTATGTACAAAATACATATTTTTGAATAATTCAGCGGGTGCGGTTTATATTCAGGTGCGCTTAATAGTCCAGCAATTACGGCACTTCTGCCCCCGGACTGCCATCCTGGTCCTATAGGGGAAGCAGATAATCTTCTCCCATAAGATCTACTTGGCCACATCCTCCAAGTTCTATGACCTCTTTGTCTTCTTCATCCTGGAAGCCTGGTCTGAGGAGGACGAGTGGCCCTCGCATGCCACTTCTCTGTCTGGCCACGCTACACCAGTGACGGTACCTTGAGGGGGGCGAAGGGGCAGACTTTTCTCGCACTGACCTGTTCTTGCCAACTGTCTTTGCCTCCTACTCACAGGTATCTAATTGATTTTAAGCACACCGTCATACACAAACACATCTTTGCAAGACTACACATGCAGACATACACTCATAGTATAACACACACTGGCGGTGTCTGAATAACCATACTAGCGTTCTACATACTTAAACTGCATACTCATTTCGGCATTTGATCTAGTAGAATTCACTCCTCTTTTCTGACTTGCTTGCCAACTACTGCTAATCAGATTGACATACTATTGAACATGATTTTTTTGCATACTATTTAATACACTGCTATGGGTATTTTGAAATGGCCACTCATTTTATTTTCTTCAAATACTGTTTATTAGGTCCAGCAATGTGTTTTTAGGGAGCTGTCTGTTTCTAATGTTTCTGGTACTTTGCATCATTCTGTTGTGCGCCAGCTGTAACGACGGAAAACGGAAAACAACTACCCACAACTCATAGTGGGAAAACAGGCTGCCTAAGTATGGTTCTCAATCAGAGACAACAATTGACAGCTGCCTCTGATTAGGAACCATACCAGGCCAAACACCTAGAAATATAACACACAGAACCAAAACATAGAATGCCCACCCCAACTCATGCCCTGACCAAACTAAAATAGAGACATCAAAAAGGAACTAAGGTCAGGACGTGACACTAGATTTGTCCATGGCCATGGTCATAGTGACAGACTAGTTCTCATAATTCTGTTGAATGAAATTGTTTATTCCAGTTGCTAATAAACATGCACCCATTAAGAAAATGACTGTAAAAACGGTTCAATCCCAGTGGATTGATGAGGAATTGAAAAATGGTATGTTTGAGAGGGATGAGGCAAAAGGAATGGCAAATAAGTCTGGCGGCTCAACTGATTGGCAAACTTATTGCAAATTTAGAAATCATGTGACAAAACTGAATAAAAAGAAGAAGAAACTACACTATGAAACAAAGATAAATAAAATAAAGAATGGGAAAAAAGGCAAACTCAGCTCCATCATTCATTGAATCAGACGGCTCATTCATCACAAAACCAACTGATATTGCCAACTACTTTAATTATTTGTTTAATTGGCAAGATTAGCAAACTTTTGCATAACATGCCAGCAACCAATGCTGACACTATACATCCACGTATATCTTACAAAATTATGAAAGACAAGCATTGTGATTTTCAATTCCGTAAAGTTGGTGTGGAAGAGGTGAAACAATTATTGTTGTCTGTCAACAGTGACAAGGTCTGACAATTTGGATGGAAAATTAATGAGGATAATAGTGGACGATATTGCTACTCCTGTTTGCCATATTTTCAAATTAAGCCTATGAGAATGTGTGCCCCCAGGCTTGGAGGGAAGCAAAAGTCATTCCGCAAAAGCCAGAGTGTCTATGTATGTGGATGACTCAACACTAAACATGTCAGCTACTACAGCGACTGAAATGACCACAATACTTAACGAAGAGTTGCAGTTAGTGTCAGAAAGGGTGGCAAGGACACAATTTGTCCTAAATATTTCTAAAACTAAAAGCATTGTATCTGGGACAAATCATTCACTAAACCCTAAATCTCAACTAAATATTATAATAAATAATGATTGAATTTGTTTGACAATTTGTAAAATACATACAGCTGAAGTTGGAAGTTTACATACACCTTAGGCAAATACATTTAAACTCAGTTTTTCATAATTCCTGACATTTAATCCGACTAAAAATTCCCTGTTTTAAGCCAGTTACGATCACCACTTTATTTTAAGAATTTGAAATGTCAGAATAATAGTAGAGAGAATTATTTATTTCAGCTTTTATTTATTTCATCACATTCCCAGTGGGTCAGAAGTTTACATACACTCAATTAGTATTTGGTAGCATTGCCTTTACATTTTATTTACTTGGGTCAAAGGTTTTGGGTAGCTATATATATATATACCACAAGCTTCCCACAATAGGTTGGGTGAATTTTGGCCCATTCCCCCTGACAGAGCTGGTGTAACTGAGTCAGGTTTGTAGGCCTCCTTGCTCGCAGACGCTTTTTAATTCTGCCAACTAATTTTCTATAGGATTGAGGTCAGGGCTTTGTGATGGCCACTCCAATACCTTGACTTTGTTGTCCTTAAGCCCCATTTTGCCATCTATTTTGTGAAGTGCACCAGTCCCTCCTAAAACAAAGCACCCCACAACATGATGCTGCCACCCCGTGCTTCACGGTTGGGATGGTGTTCTTCGACTTGCAAGCCTCCACCTTTTTCCTCCAAACATAACGATGGTCATTATTGCCAAACAGTTCTATTTTTGTTTCATCAGACCAGAGGACACTTCTCGAAAAAGTACGATCTTTGTCCCCATGTGCAGTTGTAAAACGTTGTCAGGCTTTTTTTATGGCGGTTTTGGAGCAGTGGCTTCTTCCTTGCTGAGCAGCCTTTCAGGTTATGTTGATATAGGACTCGTTTTACTGTGGATATAGATACTTTTGTACCTGTTTCCTCCAGCATTTTCACAAGGACCTCTGCTGTTGTTCTGGGATTGATTTGCACTTTTCGCACCAAAGTACGCTCATCTCTAGGAGACAGAACGCGTCTCTTCCTGGGCGGTATTACGGCTGTGTGGTCCCATAGTGTTTATACTTGCGTACTATTATTTGTACAGACGAACGTGGTACCTTCAGGCATTTGGAAATTGCTCCCAAGGATAAATCAGACTTTTGGAGGTCTTGGCTGATTTCTTTTGATTTTCCCATGATGTTAGGCACTGAGTTTGAAGGTAGGCCTTGAAATACATCCACAGGTACACCTCCAATTAACTCAAATGATGTTAATTATTAGAAGCTTCTAAAGCCATGACATAACATTTCTGGAATTTTCCAAGTTGTTTAAAGGCACAGTCAATTTTGTGTTTGTTAACTTCTGACCCACTGAAATTGTGATACGGTGAATTGTAAACTACCTGTTCACTACCCTCCTTCTCTCCGGGGATGTGCAACTCAACCCTGGGCCTAACATCACCGAGCCAGCGATACTCACCGGAGTGGAAAGCAGTGGATGGCCTCGTCCACTGATCGTCGCCACTGTGGAAGTGGGTGAATGCTATGGTCCCATGGTTTCTCTTGACTCACCCGGCTCCTGGATAGATTTTGACTCTTCAAACATACTCAAGTCTTTATATGTGATCCCTGACTCTGCTTCTGGGACGCAAGCTGTTTTAATTAGTTCCCCGCATCCAGTGCAGGCGGGAGGGATTGTTAATTGCGCTACCGAACTGACGCTACTCAAAACTAAACAAAACGGCCTAAACCCCGCCGTCAGAAAACACAGAAAATGTCACTTTTTTCAATGTGTCAATCACTCTCGAGTCATCTGGGACGCACGAACTAAGCCCAAGGGACTACTAGGGGGGCACTTGAACATTCGTAGTGTCATTCCAAAAAGTGATCAAATTCAACATCTACTCACAGACTCCAACCTTGACTTCCTCTGCCTTTCAGAGACATGGCTCCATAAACACTCTCCATATGCTGCTTTGATTGTGATTGGCTACAATGTTTTCAGGAGAGACAGGATTGAAGGAAGAGGAGGGGGTCTGATGATTTACATTAAAGAACATATCCGATGTAAACAAATTGAGTGGTCATGTGATAATGAACTAGAATGTATCGGCCTGAACGTTACACTGTCTCCCCAAATGTATTTTATCCTTAGTGGAATGTACAGGCCACCTTCCACCAAAAGTGTGTTTTGATCAGTTTAATAACATGCTTAGGGAAGGTGATTTTGGGAAAGAGGTCGTCTTATGCGAGATTTCAACATGAATTATGAAGACAAGTGTTGTAGGAAAACCCTCAAACGGATCACTAATACCTTTGACCTTACACAGCTAGTTAAAGGGCCAACCAGGGTGACTTGTTGCTCTAAAACACAGATTGATTTGGTGTTCAGTAATAAACCAGAGAGAGTGACGAAATCATTCAATATGGTTACTGGGCTGTCTGATCATAATCTGACACTTATAGCCAGAAAGCTGTCTAAGAGCAGGTTTAACCTCTCTACTGTTAGAAAGCCGGATCAACTAAGAATACCGAAGAGTGAATTCAATTATTTTGAAAACAAAATTAAGGGAATTAACTGGAATGATCTCTTGTCCTATACAGACGTAGAAGCTGATAGTCAGGTTTTTCTATCCACAATCCAGACAACAATAAATGGTTTCCTGAAGAAAATCAAATCCAAACCTGGCCAAAAGAGCACTCTTCCTTGGTTAAATGGAGAAATTTGGAAATTGATGAAAGAACAAGATTATGCTCTAAAAATAGCCTAAGGAATTGAATGAAATCATACTTTGAAGGCAGAACTCAGTGTGTCAGAGTGAGCAATGAGCTATCGCCCACTCTTAGCTATGATGTGGGCGTGCCCCAAGGGTCAATACTGGGGCCTCTCCTGTTCAGCCTGTACATTAATGATCTGCCTTCTGTCTGTACTGGGTCTGAAGTTCAAATGTATGCAGATGATACAGTGATATATGTGCAAAGAGAAAACAACAAGCTGCACAAGAACTCACTACTGTAATGGTCCAGGTTACAAAGTGGCTCAGTGACTCGTGTTTGCATCTCAATGAGAAAAAAACTGTTTGCATGTTCTTCACAAAGAGGGCAACAGATGCTACTGAGCCAGATGTCTATGTGTCAGGGGAGAAGCTCCAGGTGGTATCTGATTTTAATTACCGTGGCATCATATTTGATTCTAACCTCTTGTTTTAAAAAGCATGTGATAAAGGTCATTTAAATAACCAAATTCAACATAGCTCATTTCCGATTTATACGAAATTGTTTGACTACAGAGGTAGCAAAACTGTACTTGAAATCTATGGTACTCCCCCACTTAATATACTGCTTGACTAGTTGGGCCCAAGCTTGCTGTATAACATTAAAACCCATTCAGTCTGTCTACAAACAGGCTGTCAAAGTGCTTGATAGGAAGATAGGAAGCCTGTAATATTTGTGTTGT